>NW_027437200.1:23494547-23537047 GCF_033239565.1 Halichoeres trimaculatus
TTTGAATTTTCTGTGCAGCACTTTGGTAAACTTGGTTGTTTTCAAAATGTGTGATATAAGATTAGACAGATTATCAGCAGCAGCAGGTTTGAGTTACCTGGAGGTGAAATAACAGGATCAGCGTTCGTCTTCTGCTGCTCAGCGTCGACCTGATGAGGAAACAAAAAAGACACAGAGAGTTTTAAAACCCTCGTTCAGAAACCGTCTCCACGTGCTGAACGGTCCGTGTGCTCACCTCGGCCTCCGCTGCTCGGCTCTCTGTCGTCACTGTCGCCTCCTCTGTGTTGTTAGAAGTCGAGGACGTGTCAGCCGTCTCTGTTTCCTTCCCTTCTCCTTTCTTTTCCTCCTCAGCAGCTGTAGCTGTAGTTTGAGGCGTTGGTTTGCTGTCATTTGTCTGTTTCTCAGCTGGTGGAGTTTGGCTCAGTGAGGCTTTAGTGGGAGTTTTTGGTCTCACTGGTTTCTGAGGAGACAAACAGAAACATGGACACGATTTTATCTCCAGGAGTTATTTTGATGTTATTCTATGTTATCAGATGTTGAATGAAAGTCCTTTCCCTCCAGCTCTTACCTCCTTACTCTCTGCAGAGCTGCTGTTCTCACTCCTGCTCCCAGCCGCTGATCTCCTGCTCCTTGTGTTTGTAGCTGTCTGTGTTTCTGTAGCTGGTTTTGGCTCTTCCGTTTTCTCCAGTGACGATCTTAAAGAAGCTCGTGTAGGAGTTTTAGTAACAGCAGCAGCAGTTTCTGTCGTAGCTTTGCTTGGAGCACTTCTTTCAGCAGCTGGTTTACTCTCAGGTGCAGGTTTACTGACGGCGGATCGAGCGGCGGTGCCTCTCAGTTTGTTAGTAGTGGTTTCAGCTGGTTTTAACGGTGTAGCTTTAGCAGCAGGAGTCGCTTTAGCAGCAGGGGTCGCTTTAGCGGGCTTAGTTTTAGCAGCGGGCTTAGTTTTAGCAGCAGGAGTCGCTTTAGCAGCAGGAGTCGCTTTAGCAGTCGTGGATTTGGCTGCAGGAGCTGCTTTAGCAGATGTAGACTGCGTCGGCATCTGATGGACGACACAATTAACTTTTTAGTGAATCAAAGAACATGTAAGCACCAAAAAGAGACTTAAGCATTACGCAAGAGAGTGACGACTGACTTTGGCTTTACTCCCGACTCCAGGAGTGTTCTGGATCTCCCACATCCCCTCAGCGAAGCCTTTGATGCGGACGCCGCTGCCGTACTTTAGTTTGTTCCCAACATAAGGCACGACGTTCTCTGGAGGGACGGTACCACTGAGAGAGAACGACAGTTAATTCACAGATCAGTCAGTATGGGGAGGGTAAAACAGGAAGTGATGTCACTGGTATGTGAGGGAATTGTACGTACAACTGATGGGTCCCAAAGTAGAAGACTGGGATCCGCTTCTTGTAGCCGGACTCTGACTTACAGACCTGAACGAACACGGGGGAATATTTAAAATACAGCTCACATCACAGTTTGATCAAATCTGCATGTATGTGTGTGTGTGTGTGTGTGTGTGTGTGTGTGTATATATACCCTGGCAGGCCAAAAAGGGAACCCTTTCATCTTTGCAAAGACCAGGTCTCCGGCTTTGAACTGGTCCCCGGTTTTCCCAGGCATCCTGGTGCTTCAGAGCTCAGCCGCAGAGAGAAGCTGAAAGATCGTCAACACAGTGATGAATTTTTGGATATTTTCAAATTAGCAAAAAAAAAAAAAAAGAAAAAAAAAAGAAAAAGAAACACATTAAGTTGTACTGTGTATCTTAAGGTGCTTAATTGATATATACGCAATATTATGCTAAAGTAAGCCTCCAATTTGCAGGTCCTGGTCCAAAACCTTGAATTTTTGCCTCATCAGATCTGAATCAGATTATCTAAAAGGATTAACAAACATCTAAAATTACAGATTAAATTCTGAAAATCCTTTATTTTGATTTGAAAAGTAAGAGAAGTGGTTTTACTGGTTTCTAACCAAACCCTGCCTTCAAAATAAAACACAAACAGATGACGTCCATAAACCGTTATAGGTGGTCTTGCTTCACAGTGTCATGTATCAAAGAAAATAACCTCTCTTTAAATTCATTTCTTTGTTTTTCTAACATTTACAGAGCATTTAGGTATCTTTACGCTGTGTAATATCTTCAAACGGTTGATTTTTAACCGTTTATTAAAGCTAGTGTTGTCTAACGTGTGAATTTAAAAACTACGAATGAATAAGTTTAAATTTATGTGACACCAGCTCACTAACTTCTACTTCTTTTGTTAAAACGTCCCTTTAATTGTTAGTTAACCGAATAAATGTCAGGATTAGTCACTGGTTTCGTTTCCAGCTGCATGTTCTTTCATTGTTTACAAATACAGTGATGTTAGCACCGAGGCTAACAGCCGTTAGCTGACCGTTTGGCTTTAACGGTGAGGATAAAAACTGAGCCCGGAGTTTGTTTGATCAGTTAAATGATTGAAAATATATCTGAGCACTCACTTACCACAAAACGAGGGATAATTTGTTAAAATGAAGCCAAACGTCTCGCGGATTCAGCAGAGGCTTGTTATCACCGAGCTATGCTCTCCTGCACGTCGCCATGTTGACCAGCGAGCGCGTCACGTGACGTTCGGCGCTTTCCCGCCCACAGACCGGAGAAACCGGTCACATTCGCCATATTGGTAGTGGCAGGTCTATCGTGCGAACTAATGTAAGTAGACGATGAAACTCTCCGTTTTCAGGATAATAATCACTAATTTTTACATTTAGCGGATTCAGTATGCTGTTTTTAAATGTATGTATGGTTTCGACTTTATACAACACCTATCTAAACACAATGAAATGCCAAAAACAATGAAAATTCCCTGAAAATTGGTGGAATACATGACGACGATGAACATATCTGGTGTTGTTGATTTATCAGTCTTTTACTAATCTGCCGCTGTTACATTTTTTTTTTTCAGCCAAAGTAGGTTAGTCTTATTAAACAGTAGAAATATAGAGTTCCTTCAAAAGCTGATCCAAAAAATGGGCTAAAAATGTTATTAATCTATAGGTACACTACATCAAAACGAAATTTTGCAGTCAAGCTTCATGTTTGACATAAAAATATATATTTATGTACACAGCTGTGGGAAGAGTTTTATTAAAAGTATCAATACGTAGTGTAAAAATGAATTTTTATATGGTTTAGTGAACAAAACACTCAACCACACTTTATATTTTAACCCCTTTCTTAAATTTCAAGAACCATTTTTGAATGATAATTAATACCTGTTTGTTAAAAAGTGTCTTAATGACCTGAATTTGGCTGAAATGTACCCATGCTAGCTTGGTATTGGATGGTTTTTTCAATGGCACAGATTATAATGCTCATGTATCTGGACTAGAAATTGACTCAAACATTTTCCCATCACAAACACACTGTGTCAACATCAGAAAATTATTCTGGTTTATTAATACAACCATTAAATATCAAGCATTTTTTTATTATTTTACTGTCCAAATATTTCTGCCTGTGGGGATATGCTGTTCATCCAACACAAATCAGTTCATGAGAGTACATTAGTCTTTTCTTATCCTAGAAGTAGTTTAATGTATGTTGCTCCAGTTTGGTTGTCCTCTGTAAATGAGCACAAATCTGAGTTCGTTCCAAGTGCGTCCTCAAGACAAAAAGGCACTTTGGATAATTCAACTAACATTGAACTTGATCATAAATGTTTTTAGGAAAATCTTGTCCAAAAAGACAGACATATTAACACCTCAAATATCAAATACAGTCTTTTAATCGCTGCCACTGTCGCTGTCATCCTCTTCCTCTTCCTCTTCTTCTTCTTCTTCTTCCTCCTCTTTCTTTTCGGTTTCCTCTACTAGTCCTGCAAAGAAGTCATTGTCCCCATGTGCTTTCTTAGAGAGAGACTTCATGCGACCATCTTTCTTCTTCCTCTTTCGGTATTCGTTGATGGTTGTGTTTGGTAAACTGGAAATGTCCCAGAACTTGATGAGCTGGTCGTGAGCCGAGCTGACCAGAAAGCGGGAGTCCCAGGACTTGGCGATTTCTTCGATGGGTTCACCGACATGCTGGCCGATGCAGCCGATGACCCGGTTGGGAAGGAGGTTGATGGCTCTGGAGGAGTAAAGAGAATTTTAGCATCAAGTCATCTGGTTAAGTGTAAGATGACTCCAAGCCAACTCAACTCACCGGATGTACCCGTCCATGGACGCCGTGCACATGATGTTGTCAGTCACAGGTAGGATGTTTTCCACAGACTCAGCTTTGATGGCGAAGCGATCGCTGGTGGCTCCAAAGCCGTTCCAGTTGAAGATGTAGATTGTTCCCTCGCTGGAGCCGCAGACCACCTTCTTACCTCGCTTCATGATCGCCACTGACGTTAGATCGCCATTCTGGTACTCTGACAGAAGGTCAAACCTCCGTCTCTTGATGTTGAAGACGCCCATGGTACCGTCACCACTGTATCAGAACAAATCATCTCAAGTCATGACAACGTCCTGACATAATTTAGAATAAGAAGAAAGATTATTTCCTCTTACCTGGTGGTGAGGAGGATCCTCTTGGCTTGGTCTACAGCGATGTCACTGATGTAATCCTCATGCTGTTTCAGATCCATGATGGATGTCCCCTTCCTCATATCCCACACCTTCAAAGAAAACAAAACTGTATCTGTCAGGATCCAGGTTACAGACAAGAAAAATGCTTCCCCAACAAAGAGATTTAGATCGGAGAGGATAATCTTTTACCATAAAATCAATCAAAAATTTGCAAACTAGACCTTGAGGGTGCCCACGTCATCTCCAGTCGCCAGTATGTTTTCATCCACCAGCAGCAGACTGTTGATGGGAGCATCATGCGCCCCCCTGATCCTCGTCACCAGCTGTCCCTTCTCCGCATCCAGCAGGTGGACCGCCTTGTCCCGGGAGACGCTGTAGAGCTTCAGTCCATCTGCAGAGAAACGCACCTGGCGGCAGGACTTCATGTGGTGTCCCGACGACCACAGTTCCCTGTTCTCCCCTTCTGTGCACGAGTAAGAGTACGCGTACACGTCCCCGTCTATGTCCCCGCACACCAGGATGTCCCTGCTCGGGTGGAGAGCCACCGTGTTGGCGATCGCCTCCAGCTTGATGTCCTGTGGGGTGTCTCGGATCTTCGGCACGGGAGGCTCGCATTCCTCCTCATCTTCATCCTCACCTTCATCCTGAACTGCCGCCTCTGAGTCGGAGGTTTCTGGGTCTTTGGTGGATTCTGTTTTGTCTGTTTCTGGAGGATCTGTCACTGCGGATGCAGCTTCAGCGTGTTCTGCGGACGCTGCCATGTTGTTTTCCTTCTTTCTTCTTCTACGCTACTAAAAAGGCTGTAACGAGTCATAAACAGAGCACGGTGCCCTCTGCTGGACGTTTATACAGTCGTAAAAACATCAATAAATCTATGAATATTTATGTGAATTATCTCCTTTAGTAGTTTTTACATGTGTTTTGATTCAAGGTAAACTTCAATTTAGTCCATAGCGATAAAAATCTACACTTCCGGTGTCGACAAAGTAAGATATCCTCATTGGCGGGATATCCAGCCAATCCAGAGCGCCTACAAAACTGACGTAAGGACGCTAAACATGGCGTCAGATTCAAAAGGCTCCGTGTAAGCTTTACGGTAAGTGTTAACAACACGTATATTACACTCGTTTATCATATTTATGATAAAAAAAATCAGTTTTACAGTAAAATTAGACATTTTGTCTCAGATTTCAGTTGATTTGACGTCACTAAATAAGTTAACGTTAGTCATTCACTGCGAAACTGGTCTTTGTTTTTGTCGCGTTCCGCCGTCCACCAAACTCCATTCACAAAATCTAGCATTTTGATACTACTATCCTGTTTTCTAATATACAGATTTTACATTAAAATACTTGTGTAATATACTTAATCTTTATCGACTTCTTGTGAAAACGGCTTTGAATAAATCAAGTTACAATCGTTAATGTGAAAGATAAATCTTAACTTGTAGGGTTGGGGAACTTAGCTGCTACGGCGCTTTCAGTCGAGGAGACAGTTCATTTAACTCGGTTTGTGTAAAACATAAGCGGCTTTTCTTGTTTTAACCGGCGCCGAATTGTATTAAAGATGCAAATCTTTCACTTTTGTGTTACAGTAGTTTCGTAAACGTTAAATGAAATGTAAAAATTTCGAAGAGTATGTTTTAGAACAGTTTGCCAAAGGGCAACGTTTCACTCAATGAGAGGGCGTCTGTTGGCAAGGCAACACCTGCAGCTTAGCAACCAGCCTCCCTTGGTACCCAACAACATCCAGCCTCTCTCCTGTTTGTTTTACACCTCCCATAAATGTTCATCAGATGACCACACAGTGATTTTTAGTCATCAATATGTTGAAGTCTGTGCTGTGAGGCTGCATTGATCAGGTTTTAAGCTAAAGTGTGGTTTAATTGAACTTTCAGGGCTGAAGAACAGAGATATGCAAACAGAAGCAGCAGAAAGGAGGAGGCAGCATGACCGGGGGAGACAAGGTCGGGCAGAGCTGCAGGAGACCCAACAGAGAGCCATGAGGAACACCACGGAGGAAGAGGTAGTAAGGTAGAGTATGACTTCACCATTCACTTTTATACCATTCTGATTGATTTAACAGTTTTTTTATGGCATTTTGTTTCTGTGCATGAATCACACACCTGCTGACACATCATTTAAACACATTTATAATTCCACAGGTTGAAAGAGATCTTCACCATCTTGAAAAAACAGAGAAAGGCAGCAGGAGGACAAAGAGGAGACAACAATGATGGAGAAAAAGGAGACAGAGACAAGAGTCAAGGAGATGGAGAACGAAGGAGAGAAAAGGAGAAGGAGGTGAGCAGGAGGAGAGCGGTGTCTGAGGAGCGTGAGCAGTCAGAGAGTCGGAGGAGAAGGAGAGTCCATGAGCTGGAGAGAGAGAAACTGGAGCTGATATCGAGCCACAATAAAGAGGTGAGATTGAATCAACTGTTTTAGAAGTTAAACAGAAAAAAGAGAAGTAAAACTTGCATCCTGGAGCTGATTCAGGTGTTTACGATGTGCTTTGTTCTCCCTCTCAGGTGTGTCGGCTGCAGGCGGAGCTGACCCAGCTCAGGTTGTCCGTAGAACAAGGAGAGGCTCAGCGGGAGGAGCTGCACTACCGTCTGACTGTCACCCAGAGAGACGCTGACCGAGCATCCCAGCTTAGCCGAGACAAACACACTCTCACAGGTGAACGAATCAAACGCACCCTTCTAAGAAATGACCTGCAGGGGCAGAAGCAGCTGTTGTGTTAATTTGTGCGTGTTTCATGTCAGAGAGAGCAGCAGAGCTCCAGCTGAAGGTGAAGGAGCTGCAGAAATCACTGGAGATCACACGACAGGCCAGAGAGGAAGACCAGCATGCTTTGCAGCAGGAGGTGGAGGAGCGGGATAAACTGATTCAGAGCTTCAGCTCGGAAAACCAACGACTGCACCGAGTCCTGCAGGTCACGCTACGAACTGTATTAACCTCTGTGCGGGAAATTTAATTAGGAACAGGTTTTAAACTCTTTGTCTTGTTCCTCCAGGATCAGGAGGAGGCGCTAGAGGAGTCAGAGAGGAGAGTGGTTCAGATAATCAAAGAGAAGGAGAAGGAAGCTGAAGTCAACAGACGACAGTGTGATGAGCTGAAACACCTGACGGAGAGGGAGGAGAGGAGCAGGAGGGAGAAGGAGGTAAGGAAGGAGACAAGGAAGCAGGAGAAGGAAGAAGAGGAGGAGGTAGAAATGTCAGCTGTTTTCTCTCTGCAGGTCTCAGATCAGAGGGTGAGGTCTCTGGAGTCCAGCATGGAGGTGGAGCGAGCTGCACACCTGGAGTCCAAGTTCAATTCTGAGCTCATGCAGGTAGAAAACACCTTCATACGCAGGGGTCTGCAACCTTTACTTTCATAAGAGACGTTTATCCCCAGCCCACCTGGATTAAAGTCATTCAGGAGACACAAAATCTACTTCATCTTTACAATAAACACTATAAAGTGGAAGAAATTCTAAACATAAAAAAAAACTAGAGAATGATTATCTAAAAAAGATTTTTTGATCATAAAATTATTTGTGTGATATCTTAGTTTGTTTTATTTTTATTTAAAATTGCGAATAACAGAAAGATGCATTTCTGAAATATTGAAAAATTTGTAATCTCATAGATTTCTAAAAATTGCAAAAGTTATGATATTTGAATGGTTATAAAAATGTGAAAAAATTTGAACAAAAAAAATTTGAAGACTTAAAAAGAAGATGAAAAGAAAATGTGCAAAAACTCTAAGAATTTTGAAATTAAAAAAAAAAATGCCAAAATGTCATAAATTTGTCAAAAAAATTGCTTGATTTTGAAAAGGTTGTAAAATTTTAAAAAAGGAGTTAAATCATTTGCAGAAACCCCCAAAAAATTGAAATCGCAAAAGTATTCAAAATTTGCATAATTAGTTAAATTTGCAAAAGTGGAAAAAAAATCTGTCCAAAAATTTGCTTAATTTAAAAAAAGATTGTAAAATTAAAAAAAGGAATTTAAATTATTTTCAGAAACCAAAAAAAACAAAACAAAATGCACACGTTTTCAAAATTCTTAAAATTTCATAAATTTGCAAAACAAAAAATTGTCAAAAAATTGCTTGATTTTAAAAAAGGCTGCAAATTTTCAAAAAGGGAATTTTTAATATTTTACAGAAAACAAAAAAATAATTGCAAATGCAAATTCTTTAATAGATTGTTAAATCACAATTTTTTTATTTGAAAAAATGTCAAAAAGTGAATTTTAAAAAAATTGAAAAAAATTCTAAAAAAAGTGCAAATACCTTAAAAAATATTGAAAAGCTTAATTGACAGATGTGATGCATATTTAGTTCAACAAAACTTTTTATTTCAATAATATTTTTTAAAGCTACAAGGAGCCACTGCAAAGGAGTCAAAGGGCCACATGAGGCTCCAGAGCCACAGGTTGAACACCTTTGCTCCAATTAATAGATATTTCAACATTCACATCTGTTTAACTCTGATCATGTGACCTGTCAGTTAAGGGTGCGTGACCTGGAGGCTGCGCTGGTGTTGGCGAGGTCCAGCCAGCAGGAGGCTCAGTCGGATCTGGAGCTGCTGAGAGCTCAGTTCGGAGAGGTGGAAAGAGCTTATAACGCGCAGAGAGAGAGGAGTGACAGCACTGAGCGCGCTCTGCAGAGGTGAGGCCGTTTGTTTACACATTCCTTTTACAGGTTGTTTATTTCACCTGCAGGAAACTCTTGTTTCTATTGACACCTGTGGCTGATAAGTGAACTGCAGTTAGCATCATGTTCCTAGTTCTTGATATGAGTGATCCCTGCTTTGTGTAGTTTGCAGAGTGAGTACGTGAAACACAAGTCTGAGCTACACCAAGCTGTGGAGGCAGAGAGAAAGATGACCTCTGACCTCACAGAGAGCCTGGAGGAGGAGCAGAGACGACACGCCAATACGAAAACTCTACTGGAGCAGGTAACACACAACGTTTTTTTCTCTAACCTGAGGATTTCTGTGCTGAAGAGCAATGCTTGTAGAATTCAGAAGTCTGGTTCAGTTAATCCTGGTTTCTTCTGGTGTTCAGGCGTCTCAGCGACAGTCCAACTCTCAGGAGGCCTTCATGAACTTCAGAGAACACATCAGAGAAACACTGCAGCAGCAAAACACCACAGGTGAGCACTTTACACACACCTTACACAAAGTGAAACCTCATTTTAGGAGGTTAATAATGTGTGTGTGTGTGTGTGTGTGTATGTGAGCAGACAGCAGTCCTACAGTGAGGGATGATGGGAACCTGAGTCCGTCTGAGGAGGTCGTGCAGCTGCTGAAGACAACACTGAGCAGCTGTCGACTCAAAGTGGACACAGCTGAAAAACAGGTCCAGGATCTGCTGTCAGCATCAGAGCGGCTCCAAGAGGAAAACCAGGTCCTCCAACAGCTGACCTCAGATCAGAACAGACGCATAGAGGTGAACGCCTCATCCCTCACCAAACCCCAGTCAAAAAAAGAGCGATTTTAAAGTTTCTTAACTTTGTGGTTACCTGTGTTCCAGGAGTGGCAGCAGAAGGTGATCAAACTGGGGGAGGAAGTGACACGGCTTCATCAGCAAAGCTCTGATTGGTCGGAGAGGAGCCGAGGCCTGCAGGCGGAGCTGGAGAGGGAGAAGGAGGAGAGGGTGGAAGAGGTGCGGAGAATAAAGGAGCACCATCAGGAGGAGTCGAAGGTAAAAATAAAATAAAGTCACACAAAAAAAAACAAAAAAGAAAGCTAAGATCTGCCCATTTTTGGAAGACAAACATAATTCACACCTTAATCCTACCAAACCCCAGCGAAAAAAACGCTAATTCTACCTCACAGAAAACAGTAGCTGTATTCTTACTGCTACCTCAATTTCCTGTTTTTATTATGAGTCTTTCTGTGAGTTAGGTGAGATAAAATGTCACTTCTGATCTTATACAACACTTGGGTGATACAGAATTACCCCAAAAGCTAAGTTATAGGAGCAGAAGTGAATGTAAAAGCTCCCTAAGTCAGCACGCTAAAAACGCTCATTTTCTCAATGGGGTTTGGTTTCTTTCAGGAGAGTTTAAGAAACAACAAAACTTCCTTATGTTTAAGTTCCTGAATGACTTTAATAGGCAAATAAAAGTGTGTGTGTGTGTGACCTGTTTGATGATTGTGATAGATGGTCTTCAACATCCCCCTACTTCCTGTCGTCCCTCTGTGTGTAGTTTGACTTCACAGCTGCTTAATCTCATCAAAGTGAAAACATTTCATTAACTCGTGTATGATGCTGAGAAAATCCTATAAACCTGCTTCACACTGACTCCGTGTATGTGTTTGTTTATGTATACTTATGGGGACCTTCAGTTGTCCCTCGGTCCTGATGAAAACCAAAGACGTGTACGTGTGTGTGTGTTTGTGTGTGTGTGTGTTTGTGCCAGGTGCGTCTGTCCTTCCTCTACCGTCTCTACCAGTGCCTTCTCGCCGGCTGCGTCCTCCTCGATCAGCCACAGAGCATTCTGGGTAACTTTACCTGGGCAGAGCTGTGTGATGTCATCACTGAACAGGTTGGGCAGATGACCTCTGACCTCAGGGAGGCGAAAGAAAAGGTGAGCTGCGTTAAACCAGATAAATATGACAAACACATCGACGTGTTTTAATGAGCTGACGTCGTGATTTTTGTCTCTGCAGATCACTCACCTGCAGAATGTGTGTAAGAAGAAGAGTGTGTGTGTGCGCAAGCTGCAGCGAAGTCAGGAGTGTGTGTTGTTACGTCTGGAGGAGTGTGTGAGGAGAAGGGAGGAGGCCTGGAGCCGCCAACACACACTCACTATCACACAGCTGCAGAATGAGCTGCAGGTACCACACACACACACACACACACACACACACACACACACACACTCACAGAGTCCCTCAGGTGCTCTGATCAGCTGAGTCAGCAGGATGTTTGATTGTTGCGTGAGGAGCTCAGACCGTCTCTGTCGTCCCAGGTTTCTCGCTCCCAGTGCGACTCTCTCCGAGGCCACGCCTCCTCCCTGGAGCTCCGCCTCTCCTCTCTGACCTCTGACCTCTCATCCAGCCGTGAGGAGTCATCCTCCTACCTGTCCGCCTGCGCCCTGCTGGCCGGAGCGCTCAAACACACACACCGCCGCCTGCTGGCGCTCTGCACACAGAAAGAGCTCCTGAGACGACGCCTGGAGGAGAAGGAGGAGCTGGAGGAGGAGGTGAGGAGGCTGGCTGGGGCTTTAGGAGGAGAGGAAGATGAAGAGGAAGAGGAGAGAAGGAGGAAAAGGAGGAGAGCTGTGAGGAGGTGGAGGAGCAGTGTGTGGGTGGTGGTGGCGGTGAGGAGGTGGTGTGTGCTGGCCAATCAGACGACTGTGATGTTTCGAGTGGAGAGAGGAGGCAGGGGAGCTGTGTGTGTCTGTGGAGTGATGACGGCAACACAGAGGGGTCAAAGTGCAAACACAGGTAGGAAGTGGGCGAAGCCGCAATGTCTGAATCCTGCATTCCTTCTAATGTCCAGCAGGGGGCTGTTGTCAGTGTTTCCTAAATCATCCCCAGATCCTTGAATTCCTGATTTAAATCTCAGAACTCCAGAATCTCTGACTTTGATTTAAAAATTCTGTTATTCCTGATTTAAATCTGAAAATTCTAGAATCTCGGACTTTAACTCTAGAATGAAAGAATCCACAAATTAAATCACAGAACTCGAGGATCTCTGACTGATACATCCATTTGATCTCAAGGTTCTAGATCAGGGATCACAAACCTGTGCCACGGAGGGCCAAGAGGCTGCAGGTTTTCTTTCCAACCAAAAAGTCCACCAGCTGATTTCACTGATTACCTCACCCTCAAGCAGAGAGCAGGGACTAATTAATGAAATCAGCTGGTGGAGTTTCTGGTTGGAAAGAAAACCTGCAGACTCTTGACCCTCCATGGCACGAGTTTGAGATCCCTGCTCTAGAGTCCCTTTAATTCATCTCAGAATTCTAGAATTGATAACCCAAATCTCACTATTCTAGAGGTCCCTGAGTTTCATCTCATAACTCTGGAATTCTGACATTAATCTAAGTTTTCTAGATTTACCTCCAGTTTTATTTTATTTATTTTTATTTTTTTAAACAAATGACTTCAACTCTAGAACTGTAGCATCGTTGACCTTGATGTAAGACTTCTAGAATCTCTGACATTAATCTTAGAAATCTCCTCTAAAGTCTCATTATTCTAGAATGGCGACTTTAATCTTTCAATTCCAGAAACCCTGACTTTAACCTCAGAGTTCTAGATCCCTCACTTTATTTTCACAATTCTAGAGTCTAGAGTATCTTTTTTTTCTAGAATCTCTGACTTTGATCTCAGAGTTCTGTAATTCCTGACTTACAACTGAATGTTCCTGAATCATAACTTTAATCACAGAACTCTAGAATCTCTGACTTTAGTCTAAATATTCAATGATCCCTGACTTAAACTTCATAACTCTTGAATGCTAGCTTTAATTTCAGAATTCTAGAATCCCTGACTTTACCCTCAGAGTTCTGGACCCCTGACTTCAATCTCACAATTCCAGAATCATCTCAGAAAACTATAATTCCTGACTTAAATCTCAGAATTCTAGAACCCATACCTTTGCAGAGTTCTAGAATCTCTGTCTTGAGTCTACAAATAAAATTATTCCAGACTTTGACTTCACAGTTCTAGAATACACGACTTTAATCTCTCGACAGTATAATTTGACTTTGATCTTAGAATTGTAGAATTCCTGACTCTAACAGCAGTATTCTACAGTCTAGGTCTTTAATCTAAATTTTCTAGAATCCACAACTTTAATTTCTGAACTCTGATGTTCTTTATCGTGTTCTGTAAATTGCAGCACATCATATCCATCAACAGTTTTCTGTGTTTCAGATAAAGACGATGACGATGGTTACGGTGAGCGTGAAGCTGTGTGCGCTCGCTGGCTCCACTCTGAGCACCTCCCCACCGTCTTTCTGTCGTCCATGGCCGACCTGCAGGGGGCGCTAACAAACACTGGTAACCGCCAACACAAACATGGATGGATTCTTAGTGACTGCCCAACAGCTCTTTTTGGTTTTGATTGAAATGTAAAATTTAGGCTTCACTTCTTCATCTTCAGGCTCCTCCCATAAAGATGTGATGTCAGCAGCTCAGTCCTCCATGTCCCACCTCCTGGATCACATCCTGGACCAATCAGATGCAGCGAGCAGTCTGTGTCCGGGCAGAGTGGGCGAGGATGGATGCAAAGTGACGGCTCCACAGAACGACACGAAGGTTTCATGAAAACAGACTTTGATCACATTTGGTTGTAGTGACGTCATAGCATTGCTTCTAAACATGATGTCATCAGCTGACCTTTGACCCCTGTCTCTGACCTCCCATCAGGCCCTGGTCTCCTCCCTCCAGCAGCACTTCCTGCTCTTCAGCCAACAGCTGCACTCAGCTGAGGTGGAGAGGCGGAGCCTGAGGCTGGAGGTGACCAATCTGAAGAGAGGACTGAAGCGGGAGAGGACGGTGAGCTCACACACACACACACACACACACACACACACACACACACACACACACACACACACACACACACACACACTGATTGACTGTTTGATGAACACACACCTCTGACTCTGTGTGTGTGTGTGTAGGTCCCTGCCGAGCGGTTCCACAGTGTGTGTGAGGAGCTCCGCCAGGCGCTGAGCAGGGAGCAGGAGGCTCAGACGCTGCTGCAGGAACAGACACACACTCTGAACACACTACACCAACGAGCGAACACACACACGTCAGACACACTGACAGAGAGCGCACAGGTTTGTCTTTAACCCTCAGCTTCATGAGCGCCATCCACCTGCTCCTGTCGACCGCTTTTAACCCTGATCTGAACTCCAGGCTCTGACGGAGGCTCGGCAGGAGGTGAGGCGTAAGGAGCGCTCGCTGAGGATTCTGGGTAAGCACCTGTCGGGGGTTCAGAGGGAGAAGAAGCAGCTGGAGGAGAGACTGCAGCAGGTGGAGGAGGAGATGAAGGATGCCAACAGGTGACGTGTTTTCTCCTCCGTCTTTCTCCAGCTTCTCTTCTGTTGCTCATCCTGTTTCTCCTCCTTTTCAGGTGCAGAGGGTGTTTGACCAAAAACTCTGAGGTGAGGATTATTTCACGAAATAAAGAAACACAAACTGAGTCTGTAGCGCACGATTTATTCAGTTTCCTCATCTTCCAGGTCGCAGAGAAAACGTCTCCCCTCGCTGACCTGAGAGCCTCCACACCTCCTCTCATCTCTGATTTGTCAAAGGAGCTGCCTGTCTCTTTAAGCACCGCCCCTTCAGAGACAAACCCCGCCCCTTCTTCACCCCAGGCTAAAGCCTCCAGAGCCAAAAGGAAGGAGCGGAAAGCGGCGAAGAAGGACAGAGCAGGTAGAAAGTAAACAGACGGGGTGGGAGATGTTTGGAAACCACTTTGGAGTTCGGGAAATCAAAGACTGACGAGTTAAAGTTCTGGAAAGTTCTGGAAAGTCTTCAAACTAATTTAAACTATATATTTAATCTGTACAATTATGAAATATTCTGCTTTTGTTTACGTCTTTCTGTTTGTGGCAGCTCCACATGTCTGACCCTGAGGTTTCAGATTCTGAAAATGAATAGTTTGAAAAGTTTCACTGATTCAGTCCAATAAAAAGTTTGAGATCACCTCACAGAGGAACACCACAGAGTGGGAGAAAGTTTTACAACCAGAAGAAGAACGTTTGATTGCTGCTGCATCAGCAACACGACACTGAGTGTGTGTGTGTGTGTGTGTAAGTGTGTGTGTATAAGGCCCTCAGGCGGCGTGTGTGTCCGTCTCTGCCTCTGTGGATTTCTGTTAGCGTCTCAGCGCTAACGCTCACACCCCTCAGGCTCCGAGTGTGTGACAGCAGCTGAAGTCCCTATGTGAGAGATGTACACACACACACACACAGATTTTGGTGCTGAATCAGCTGATCGTGATTTTCCTTTTCCTCTGGAGGGTTTTGTCATTTCCTTCATTTCTCTATAAACACTTTTCTTTCGCTACCAACGAATAAAAATGAAAACTTCATCAAAGATCATCTTTCCAAAGATGTGACACCGCTAACGTGAAGAGGACCAATGTGTGTTTCCTGTAGCAGCTGAGCCAAATCCCCTGGCACTCAGCATCCTCATCACACACTGCAAGAAACTGAAATCTTATCAAACGTTTTAGTCTTTAAGTAAAAATTGTCTTCTTGTTCTTGATGTGAGTTAGTTGAACTGACCGGTCCAGAAAAATGTCTATTTTCAAATTATTTGAATACAAAAATGAGGTATGATTGCTGTAAGAACAGTGAAAACGGTAAAAAAAATCTGTCAACAAGAAAAATCTTCTCAAAAATTTGCTTGACACTAAAATTAAACAATTTGAAACAAGACTAGTGGTGAATGTGGCTCATATTAAGTCTAAAAAAACATTTTCTACTGAAAACAAGACACAAACACTTTATAACATTTCAGTTTTTTGCAGTGCAAAAGAACAGAACGTCAGAAAGGGGTGACAGCATCTTCGTCAACAGCAATGGCAAAGGCCGATCAATGGGTAAAGTCACCACGTTTGACTTTTCAAGCAACCTCTGAGTTTCACGTGTTTGCTAACGCTAATCCACAACTTGTCGACAGTTTACACATTTCTGGGGCCCAGATGGCCTAGCGGTCTAGGTCGTGCCCCATGAGGTTCGCCCTCGAGCGGGTGGTCCGGCTTGCGGTCTGTTTCCACTCTCCTATCCTCTCTGATTAAAGATATAAAAGCCTGAAAAATAATTTGAACATGTCATTAAATTTCAGCAATGAATCAACAGAGCAGGAACAGACCAAACAGACAACTACAGCCCCGTTTCACCAAGCGGTCCGGTACGGATCAGTACAGTTCAGCACAGGTTGGATCAGTAAAGCCTGGTCCTGTTTGTGTTTCCACAGCCAACCGTGCCCTTTGCTAATAGCCATGTCAGCTACGTAAAAGCGTGGTTGCTAAGAAATTCAATGAAGAAGAAAAACGTGACACAGTAAACAAAGATCAACAATGAAGACATCCAGCAATTCGTCTTCTTTGTGATTGGCATGTGTCTCTTTGTTACAAAGATCAATCAAACTTTGTTTCAGGGAAGGAAAAAATACAGCAGCTGCTGTCACACAGGAAGTGACCATTCTTTCCACCAATCAACAGACTGCAGTGTTTCTAGCTCCACCTTCTGGGGTTGGATCAGTATGTCTGGTACCCCAACAGAAGGGCACCAAAGAGTGGGACGGTACGGGTCGGTAATTTGGGGACCTGTCCTGGTTTTAGACAAAGGAAACGCTACAAAATGTGTGTCGTACTGAGACGAACTTAAGTGGACCGCTTGGTGGAAACGGAGCTTGAGGACAGCAGAAGTGCTTAGGGACAACCACCATTATTTAGCATAAACTGTCATGGGGGAACCCACCTTACAGCCACAAGGCTCGATAGTCAGAAGATACAGTTCTACAGTTTCATTTAGCAGACACTTTTGTCCAAAGTGGCGTACAACAAAAGCAAGAATTTAGACAAAAGGAAAACCTAGTTAGTGCAATTAATTGCTGCAACACTATACTTCAACCTTCAACAACATTCAGTAATCAGTGCTGAAAACTCACTAAGAGCTGGGTCTGAGACCTTCTGACTCATTCTCCCCCTGAGGACAAAGAGGCTCAGATTAAGGTCTAAGTGTTCCCTGAACAGATGAGTCTTCAGACGTCTCTTAAAGTAGAAAGGGACTCTGTGGATCGTATAGAGTTAGGTAATTCATTCACCGTTTGGGAACAACAGAGGAGAAGAGTCTGGCCAGAGATTTGGAGCCGCGCTGGGCTGGGAGCACCAGGCGTCTTTCACAAGCAGAGCGTAGAGGACCAGAAGGAGTGTAGACCTGGATGAGGGACCCCAGGTAGAGAGGAGTTTTGGGTTAAAGAATATCAACTAAATCCAAACTGATTTTCTGACTGAAGGGTGGATCCCCTCATGGGAAGCTCTCTCATCTGAAACTAGTGCTGGAGTCTCTTTGTTCTGGATGGTCACTGTGTCTCTCCGTATTTCATCGCCTTGCTGCTGGGGTTGTGAACAACAGTTTGCCTCACCCATAGGGGCGCCCTCTACTGTTTTAAAGCAGTAGGTGTTGGACATGTCTTGGGCAGCATCAAAGAAGACAGACGATATTTTCAACTTTTCCTGGAGTTGTTGTCCACAAACTTTTCTTTTCTCTGGTGTTCGTCGTGTTGACGAGCTGATGCTGGAAAATTTTTCGCCACCTCTGCGATTTCCCTCTCCTCGATCTTTCACACAAACGTCTGATCCTCAGACACTTGAAAGCGTCCAAAGCTCTTCCTCCTCCTTTATTTGTTGATTCTCCTGTCATTGCTTTTCAATGGACCGGCTAGCTTAGCTTAGCATCACAGTCCGGACGGCTGACTCTGGTGTTCCCAGAAGTGACGGGTTTTATTCAGCCGCAGACGTCCGGTGTCTTGGTCCGAGTTTGTCCCGCTCTCAGACGACAGATTAAGTCTAAGTCCCGATGAAGCGGCTGAATGTGACAAATCTGAAGCTAGCTGCCAAAACACCAAAGTCGTGTCTCGTCGTGTGTCGTCTTACTTTGTGGCCAAACACTTTGACACCATAAAATGTCAGGAAATACAACTTAATCCCTGGATGAAACACTCCAACGCCACTTCTTTACATCTGAGCCATTGAAGCGGGACTTAAATCCTCCGCTCGCTCCCAGGATCTAACGGGATTAAACTTGAGCGGGTGTCCTCTCATTGAATATTAGCCACACGCTGAGCCGCGGACGCTGAGAAGTGTGTGTTTCTGTCATCTTCTCCTCGGCTTGTTTCGGATTTGGAGCTCATTAGAAAAAGAGTCAAAAATCAAATCATCCAAAGAAAACAAAAAGTACTGAAAGAATAAATAAATCAATGGCGGCGTCCTGTTTTTGTTTGGATCTCCCTCATGAATATTCAGCGCTTTATTTCAAAAACTTCACGTTTCATCTCCGCCAGTCCTTGTTCCTCCCTGCCTGCTGTCCTAGTTGTACCTGTGACAGCACACACACTTAAACACACACTTTTCCCAGCAGCCACTGCTCCGGTGCCAAGTTGGACGCACAACAAAGAGGAACGCTGGCTCTCGGGTGGAGTAATGACACAGATAGAAGGAGGGCGGGATCACACACACTCACACACACTCTGAGGGGTGGGATAAGGGACTGGTAAGAGTGGAGGAAGGGGGAGAGTGTGAGAAGAAAGAGAGGACACACACACACACACACACACACTCAGACAGTGGCGGGACACACGCTAAAGAGGCCTAAAAGCTCCTAACGCTCGCCACACGGGCAGGTTTTGGTGTCATGTAAAATTCACCTCCGGAGCCCCTGAAGCCGACGTTTGTGGCGACAAATGACAGAAAAGTGACAGAGAGGGAAAACTCAAACTGACGGCCTGTTTTGGAGCGCCGGGATGCTGCCTCTTCGTTTTTTTAACCCGCTTTGAAAACAAATAACAGCCACCCGTTGGACTACTAAATTCACTGATACATATCAGTTGAAATTCGATAGTCAGTAGTCAATAACGTCCTGTCAGTGTGATGTTTTATCTTCAGATCTTGATGAAATTTTCAGGAAATGTTCAAAATGGGATTAAGAAGAAGTGATTAAATTTTGGAGGTGATCCGGATCACCGTCTGGATCCAGGACTTTTTTTAAGGATTCTTTATCATTGTGAGATAGGGCTGTTTTCATCATATGTGTATATAACTCCACCATAAATGGTCGGATTGCTTTGCAAAACAACACAAGACAAAGTCACCGTAATTTCTGACAGATGTAAAAGTACGATCCAGATCCTGGAAATATTCTGGATACTAAGATCCAGAATATGAAATATGTACTGGGTCATCATTATTTTCAACACTGTCAGGAAACAAATTATCATACAAACCTGCAGCTAACACCAAATTGTAGCAGAAAGCGAGTATAACATTAAAGTAGGACGAAAGTGTTGCGTCACAATCACAATACACTGAAGAAGGAAAACAAACTGACAAAACAGTAAAAAATGGCGTCCTGTAGATGGTTTTCACAATTTCAGGGGGTGACTTTCAAAATAAAGCTAGTATTTAAGGGGGTGAACAAAAGTCTATTTTAATTGTCTTGACTGTTTTCCCATGAATATGAAGAATAATACATGTATTTTGATAGTTATTTAGAGATTTAGAGGGTATTTAGGGTGTAAATCCGACTGACGTCAAATTTCAGGTTACCACGTGTTTGTAACTTGAGGACCGCCTTTACTGTATTTACCTGCCCTGAGTCTGATCCACCTCAACATCAGGGAGAAAAGTTTGGTCAATGGACTTGAAGTACCCTGGACTTTCTAACAAGTGTCGCCAATCCGCAAACCGAGTGCTTCAGATGGCGCTGGGTTGCAAGGCCTGGCATCCCGACTTGACTACTGTCAGAAAGTTTGACTTCTTGTATCTTATTCTCTGTAAAGTTAATCACTCTGTCTCTGAGTCTGATCCACGACGTCAGGAACAAACGACCGATGTACGTAAGAAAATAAAGGAAGGTTTGGACATGTTCTGGTTTTTGACGTGGAGTGCTTAAGAATACACAGCTACGCAGTGCCTCGCAGTCATCAGCATCGTCCACTTTGTCTCGAGTTGCGTCTTAGTGTAAATTTTCTGTTTTAATTGAAATGTCTATTTTAATTGTCTGTACTGTCTTCCCAGTTTGAATATGAAGTTTGATACATGTATTTGGATAGTTATCTAGAGATTTAGGGGGTATTTAGGGTGAAGATCCGACTTACGCAAAATTTCAGGTTAAGATGCGTCGTAGGAACGGAACTCGTTCGTAACTCGAGGACCGCCTTTACCGTATATACCCGCCCTGAGTCTGATCCTCTACAACATCAGGGAGAAAAGTTTGGATGATGGACTTGAGGCACCCTGGATTTCCAAACAAGTGTCGCCAATCCGCAAACTAAGTGTCTCAAATGGCACTAAGTTTCCAGGCTCGGACTGCTGTCACAAGTCCATCGGTCAAACGTTTGTCCCTGACGTTGTTGTGGATCAGACTCAGAGACAAAGTGATAAACCTGACAGAGAAGAAAATACAAGAAGACAAACCTTTTAACAGTAGTCAAGTGGGGATGCCAAGCCTTGCAACCCAGTGGCACCCAAAGCACACAGTTTGGGGATTGGAGACACTTGGTAGGAAGTCCAGGGGACCTCATTTTGAGTTGCTTTCAGATCAACCCAGGCGAGACCAAGAGCTCACAGCAGGGATCACATGTCTTGCGTTGGATGTGGCTCCGTTATTTTTGTTTGTGTTCATCATCAGTGGACAAAATCAAACAATGTGACGTTTGCAAATGTTGTGCAACAAGATTCATAGTGCCGACAGCGATTATCGTCTTTCCAAGTGTTGGAGTTTCTGTTTTGCTTTTGTGTGATCTGGTTCATTTAGTTAGAGATGGAGCCAAGAATACAGGACCAGGACACACACACACACACACACACACACACACACACACACACACACACACACACAGATGCTCTCAGGACAGCGAGGAGGTGGTACCGCTGCTGCATTTCAAACACGTCTCCTCTGAGCGGTTCTGGATGGGAAGTGTGTCAACCAGCGGCGGTGATCACACACACATCGTGAGATATTCTAATTAGTACGACATCAAAACAGGAAAGAGGTCCTCCAGATCCCAGCAGACACCCAGCCTGTCCAACAGCCCTACCTTCACTGTGTGTGTGTGTGTGTGTGTGTGTGTGTGTGTGTGTGTGTGTGTGTGTGTGTGTGTGTGTGTGTGTGTGTGTGTGTGTGTGTGCACCTCTGATCAACAATATCAAAACTTTTCAGGTCGTTTCTGCTCCGGGGAGACAAACTGTGAAGTCGTCGTCTCCGTCTTTCTTCTTTCTGCAGTTTTTCTTCAGCTGCTCGAGGACTCTGTTGGTCCTAATCCAGTTTGGCCAAACTACATCAAAACGAGACCTTAATGAAGGCACAAAGGTGTCTCCTCACTCTGATTCATTTAACCTTGTGTGTTTGTGTGTGAGTGCGAGCATGCGGTGGGCCAGGTGTCCTACTGTCACCTGATTCAATCTGACCCTCAGGGGGGAACCTTCCTCCCAGAGGGGAGCTGTTTCCCAGGGGACACAGGGGCTGATGGGCACACCAAGGACGGCTACATGCTTGAACAGAATAGATAGCATGGGTTAATTTTGATAGCCACTAGGGGGCGACACCACTGATTCAAAAATAGTCTTAATCTCTAATTTCAAATCTTCAGTACATCATGATATTTATGTAGTAGACTATCGTCTCATTCAGAGTCAGAAAGACCAGGAAAAAGGGGCGGAGTTAAGGTGGGACCATGTGGCGGTTGTCAGGATGCTAGCTCTGGGAAAAACTTGCTCAAATAAAATGACAAGTCTCAAAAATGTCGAGAGTTTTTAAGACACTTTGGTGGAGTTGCCTTATTTCGCATTGTGTTGTCATAAAACTGATCTTCATGATGCTAGTTCACAATTTTTTAATTTGTGAGTAACTCAATTTATGATTAAGCGTTATCACTTAAAAATCACTTTGAAAAAATTTATTTGGAATGCTTTTATGTGCCTTTTTACTGCGCCAAACTATTTGCACTTTATCTCCTATTTTGATAACAAAAGGCTTTTATTTTGGAGGGGTCAAAAAGTACTTTTACTAAAACTAACGGGAATTAAGGAAATCTCCCAAAAGAAGGACAAAAAGTGAAATTGTTGGATGTATCAGCGCGCCACCAGAAGTGAGGTGTGCTTTATTTGCGAGTACCCGAGACGGGAATGTTGCGAGACAGTTATGCTAATTTGAGCATCGCTAACTAGCTAGAATTAGCCGATAAGTGGAATCAAATAACGGACAAAGGTTTTCACAACGTTTCAGTAATATTGTAATTCACTGATTCAGAAGAATGACTTATTTGTGTTTGCATGGAAAGAGGTGTTCAAGACCAGAAGTCAAGATGGAAAGGGCCCTCTGCTGTTCACAAAGGGTATGACTATTCTTTTTTTTTTTTTTTTTTTTTTGATCTCACTGATTTTAATCAACCCGGACAAACTTGATATCTAGCAAGCTCCTTTAGTTTATCATGTTACATTTAAGGGTATTTATGAGTTTTTATTTATTTATGAAACATTTTGGGGACTAAAATGAGCAACAGGCTTCACAGACACTGCGCTCGCCTCACACCTGTGACCTTTGACCCTCCTGAGTGTTTGTGGCCTTTGATGTAGTTCATCTCTGAACAAAGAAGAAGAAGAGAGAACATGAAAACATCCAGGATTCGTTTCTCGTCCAACCACTTCTGTTTGCCGCAGATCGAGGGAGGAGTCAAAAGATGGAGAGTCTTTAAAGGAAGGAAACACTGAATGTATAAAAGAGGGAGAGGAGGGGGGGAGGAGGAAGTCAGGAGTGGGAAGAGACGGAGCGATAAACCTTAAAGAGAAGAAGATACAAGAAGAGAAACCGAAGAAGGAATAAAACAACAAGGAGAGGATTTTTTTTTCATCTGTGGAGGATTCAGCATCAAACAGGTCAGTTTGATTTTATATTAATTAAATCAGTCACTTTTTAAAATAGTAAATGATTCTAAATATTTTAAAAAATCACATTTTGATTCCTTTATTCAGCATGTTTTCTGAATTTTAACTGAAGCATAATGTTGATTTTATTAATATTTTTTTAATCAGCTTTAAGAAAAAAAAATAGGCCAAAACTTTGTTTTTTAAATAACCAAAACTCATCAAAATTTATCAAGTTAATCAAATAACATTGATTTGAAATTTGAAATAGATTGCATCTGAAAGAAGTAATTTAAAAAAATTAAATCATTAATTTCTACACCGTGTGATAAAAAAAGGAATAATAGGATAAGAATGTTAAAAATGTAGCAGATAAAAAAATTATGTTAAATTGTGACCATTTGAAAGTTAGTTCCTTCTACATGAGATAAAATAAAGACAACATTTTTCACAAAAATGTTATAACGTATTTTGTCCACTAATAAGAATTTTTGCTCTGAAATAACTGAAAAATCAAGACTGTCAAAAAAAAAAAAAAAAAAGGAAAAACTTAGGTTGAAGAATTCCTGTTCATGCTTCAATAAATAGATAAATATTTTTGGGGTGTTTTAAAAAAATAATAAAAAATATACCCCCAAACACTTGTGTCTTTTTAAAGCTGAGTTATTAAAAAAATAATATTTATTGATTAAAGATTGGAGATTCTGATCTTGTTATTTTCTCTGACAGCAGGACGAAGACATGAGGATGACTCTGGACCATGAAGAGGTACGAACCTTTACTCTGTGTTCTCACTTTATTTCTGTACACGAGCTTCTTCTTCTCTTTGATAGGGACAAAAAAAATAACTATGTATGTGTCCCCCTGTCCGTCAGTCCATCAGGTGCACCGCCTCCACCTGCAGCTGCGTCTGCTTCAAACCTGGGAGCGTCCAGATCAGGTCATGTGACCGCTGCGGACACAGTTGGGTGGCCCACGGTGAGTCGAAGGAAAAACAAACGTTGGAAAATTAAATGTTGAGGCACAGATTAAACTCCGTTAACTCTTCTGTATCATCCGAGCGTCGTTCTGCAGATTTACAGCCGAGTTTGTACTTTTCAGTCTGACAGAAACACAATGTTGGACTTAAGCCACAAAACTGACACACACACCAACGCATGCACACACTGCAGATGTGTGGCGTCACCTGGGTGACACTAAGTCGGGTGTCGCTGTCATCAGATCGCTGAAAGCATCTGGAGAGAACATCTGCACCAACACATTTCATCCTTTACACGTCTTTGGAGCACGTCAGGGAAGTTCCTTGTTGCATTTTTATTGGTTTCAGTGTTTTTATTTCATCAATGTCTTCTTTCATTTGAAGTGCTTTGATTATTTGTTGCGTGGCGGCTACTGCAGACAGCCGCGTTGTTAGTGCTCCCCCTTGTGACCAATGACCATTCTTAGAGATAAAATCTGTTGATCACGATCTTCTTCACAGTCGTCTAAATTTATGTCTGATAATGGAGGATAACGTACCGAGTAACAACAAAGTGTCGTCCTCTTCTTCTGCAGCGTTGGAGAAGCTCCAGTTTCACGCCCAGCCTTTCTCCAGCTGTGGCCCAGTTGAGGTGGCCCTTCCTGGGCTGGTTTTCGACGTGAGCTCCCTGGTCTTGTATGGAGCTCAGGCTGTCCCTGTTCGCCTCAAAATCCTGCTGGATCGTCTCTACAGCATCCTGACCCCGGAGCAGGTACCTGTGATGCACACATTAAAAAACAGTAATAATATGATGTTTTAGTGCAGAGTATGTTACTCTTGATGTTTGCTCCAGGTCGGACACATACTGCACACACTGGGCTGGAGCTTGGGGGATTACGTCAGAGGGTACAAGCTGCAGGTAAATCAAAGAAACTGTAGGAAAACTCCTTGCTGTCCTGTCTTTGGGTTTCCTCTCTGATTCCTGGAGTTGCTGGGGTCTTCTGTGTTTTGGGCTTTCAAATATTAAACTCCAGTTTAACACTTGTTTATATTTCCATCCAGTACCCCAACGGAAAGGTCTTGGACCGCTGGACAATGGTGACGCCCGAAGAAGAGCGACTCGTCCTCAAGCAGTTCCTTCGCTTCGGTGAGACGCGCCCCATCGTGGAGCTGATGTCCTTTCAGTGCCTGGCAGCCGCCAACCACCAGTCAAACATCAGCACCTTTGCAGAACGAAGATCTGGGACACCTGGAGAGTTTAAAAACACAAGAGGAAATCTGGGATCAGGTGGTGATGTCTGTCGGTTCAACAAAAACAGCACACCAAACCACGCGGTGCAACATTTTGAAAACTTCCCAGGTGGACTGTCTCTGCTTCTGCCTTTCCACTTCCCAAACTCCACCTTCCACCTTCCCACCAAGGTACTTTCTTCAAAACTCCAAGTTGCACCCACTCATTCTCAACCAATGACTTTATGACTTTATCAAGTTTCTGATTGAGTTTGGTTTGTATGATCCTGAAACTCTTCTTCTCTTTTTTGTCCTGTTTCAGGACCTGGTTCCTCAAAGTCCGGTTTCGTACACAAGAAAACCAAGCAATCCCAGACTGGCTGAAAGACCCAGGCAGGAAGGACGAAGAGGACAGAAAGAGGAGGACCATGTGTTGCAGCGATGCAAAGATGAACCTCCGATAAAAATCAAAGCAGACCCAGACCAGCCAAACCTGTCCCAGATAACCGAGCATCATAAACCTTGGTTCCATGACGACAGGAGCGTGTCCAAACCAGAGATCACCTCCTCAGTCTCTCCACTTTCTCCCTCTTCCTTTAAGAATCCACAAAGCTCCTCTTCCCGCTCCCTCAGTCCTCTTCCTTCCTTCTCTTCCTCCTTCTTCCCTACTCTCCCTACCTCCTCATTTTCTTCTTCTTCCTTCCATCCTCTTCCATCCACTCCTTCCTCGTTGCACCCTCTTCCAACGTCCCTCTGCACCCTTCCTTCTCTTTCCTCAGCAGGAGGTCGGAAGGGGCGGGTCTGTTGTGGCGTTTGTGGGAAAAGCTTCTACGACAAAGGTAGGCACACTGTTAGTCCTCTGCTTTCATTTTTGACTAAGTCTTCCTCGTACGAAGGAGGAGGTCTCTGGACTTCAAAGATTTTATATGGAGATCCAACACTCTTGGATCTAATCAAGTCAAATTCGGGAACCAAACGTGAACTTGATCTGTTTAAGTTTTCCCAGACTTTAATTTCTGTTCCTCAGTCGATCTTGTACCAATAGACTCTTTAAAGGTCCAGTTGGCTCTCCAAGAACCTCAACTGACTTTATGTCTTTTGGTTCCATAAAGTCCAATTTAGGAACTTAATCATCTGGAGACTTGGGATCTTGTTCTCAGGGGCCATACGAGGTTTAACCTGATCCTCAATCCCCCCCTGATCGGTCTTGAAGTTTCACAAGGTCTGAACTGAGATCCTCGGCTGGTTTTGTATTCTCGGGTGGCATTTGGTCTAGGTCCTTAACTGATCCCTCATCTGTAGGTCCCTGTGGGTTTGAGGCAAGATCCTTTAACTGTCTTTGAGTTGAGGGTTAAAAAAGGAGGTCCAAAAGTAGTGATCACATCTGATCTTGTATCTTGTGGTTAAAGAATCCAACTCAAGATCCTAAGTTGATCTTTTGTCTTTGGATTTCCAAAGTTTTGTAACAACTTCCCAGATCCCTGAGCTTTGATCGTCACTCGGGGGTCCTAGAGAGTTGTTGCTGTACTCAGCATCATTTCCCGTTCTTACAGGAACCCTGAAGATCCACTACAACGCCGTCCACTTGAAGATCAAACATCACTGCACAGTGGCGGGCTGCACCATGGTCTTCAGCTCACTACGAAGCAGAAACAGACACAGCGCCAACCCAAACCCGCGGCTCCACACGGGCGTCAGCAGAGAGGTCCACACCAACAGAAACCTCGACCCTCGCTCAAACGCACACTCTGAAATTCACAGAAGTGTTCGTAGAAATGTGAACACCACCCAGACGCAGCTCTGCAGGGAGAACGAGATCAGAAACACACTCTGGCAGCAGGATCAGGACGTGCACGAACACACGGCGAAGAATGGGTTAAACTGCCGAGCAAACGTCCAACAAGGCTTTCAGGGAAACACACCACCGCCATCCAAGACTCTGACGCAAGACACCAACCAGAACTTCACCCTGAGTGACCCCACCTCCAGGTTTGACCTGCAGACTCAGGCTCCACCTCCTCCCCAAGTCTCTCCAGCTCAAAGAGCGCCCTCACCTGGCTCCCCTCCCTCCCTCAGGCCCCTGTTTTCTCAAACACCAGAGAAAACAGACTGTTCAAGTCCTGAATCTGCTCCCCTCCCTGACCCCGCCTCCATCACTGTTTCAAGCTACCAGAGTCAACCCGAGCCACACGACGACGGCGTCCCAGAACAAGGCAGCAGCCCACTGACCAATCAGCAGCGACACTGGGAAACATGTGACACTGTGCCAAAGAAGAAGTCGAGGAAGTCGAGCATGCCGGTGAAAATAGCCAGAGAGAGGACAGAGGAAGAGGGGAACAGAGACGAGGAAGAGGAGGAGGAGAGCTGAAGATGAGATGCCTGTTGTCTCCCTCATATCGACTTCTGACCGCCACAAAACCCAGGAAACCCGTTAGAAAGTTCAGTGACTGATGTTAATCTGGAAAGTCGACTGCTGTGAAATGTACATATCCTGTCTAAACTGATGCACCATGACAGAAGTTACAGCATGCTGCTCTTGTGCTGGAGCTCCCCTCTGTGTTCATTCTGTGTAATTAAACTACAACAACACCTCGAGTTTCATTCATTCATTCAGTCACCTTAACAAACTTTTTACACTCCAAATATTTAGACTCTATTTTGATCTAAATCTCTTAGTATTTAAATTTTCTTTTGAGTTTGATCATTTAATGCTCTGACTTTTTTTAAGGATTCATTTTGAAGCAGTCAGACTTTTTGAGACTGTTCTCTAAGTATTTTAACAGAGTTTTGACTTTGATCTCCTGAAATTTGTTCTTTTTCAAACTTTTAGATGTAAAATTAATTAAAGACTTGTGAAACTGAAGGTT
The DNA here is from genome assembly GCF_033239565.1 of Halichoeres trimaculatus. Classification (NCBI taxonomy): domain Eukaryota; kingdom Metazoa; phylum Chordata; class Actinopteri; order Labriformes; family Labridae; genus Halichoeres; species Halichoeres trimaculatus. The sequence continues at coordinate 23,522,764 of NW_027437200.1, forward strand.
TTAACACAAGTTTTTTTTTTAATTAAAAAAAAGGTCTTAGTTTTGACTTAAATCTTGTAACTTTTTTAATCGTCTTGTATTATACCATGTAATATTACAGTTATTTTTAAGCTTTAATCTTGTAAGACTTAACCTCTTTTTTTTGTTGAAGTTTAATCTTAATTTCGCAAAATGTTTTGACTATTTTCAATCAAGATCTTGCAACATTTTGACTATTTTTTCCCTTTTTTTCTATAAGGTTCTGTCTTTTTTCACATAAATTATGATTTTTTTTTCTTTAATTTCATGACACATGGACTTAAAACCATGTCAAATCTTGTTCGACGAACACCTGACTTTTTGGGTTTTAATGTTGCAACACTTTGGCTTCTTATTTTCTTTAGTCTTGAAGTACTTCGATTTTTTTTATTATTCTATTTATTTTTTTCATTATTTATTTTGTAATGTTTTTTTTACTGTTTTCAACTTGATCTTGTAATATTATTAATTTTTCTCAAGATTATCTTTAAACGTTTTAACTTTGTTTGATTTGAAGCTCACATCACTATGGCTTCTTCCACGCTTAATCTTGAACACGTCTGCCTTTTTTGTGTGAGATTTGTGTAAGATTTTTAATTTTATTTTCACTTTTATCTTGTAACATTCCAACTATTCAATTTCAATTTTAGTGTTGCAGCATTTGGGCTTTTTTTCATGGTTTATCTTGTAACCATGCAACTTAATTTCCACTTTAATCTCAAAATATTCCTCAACATTAATCCCAACAAATTTTATTTATTTTTTATTTATTTGTTTATTTATTTAGTTTTTTAAAAAAATTTATTTTAACCCTGGACCTCATTGTCCATAAAAAAAAAAAAAAAAAAAAAAACTAGCTGTCAGTGTAGTTTCTTGAAATTTGTGGATTTCTGTTGCTAACTTTTTTAGCAGTTTAACTGAATTGTACTTTTTTTTTTTTATTTAAATCTACCTATTTTGGTCAATAATTACAAATAAAAACCCGAAGAAGAGGAGGAACGAGGGCGGAACTTTTATTCCGCGTCTCGGTTTCCACTCGGAAGACATTTTTTCCCATCCCCGAAGCGTAAACAGCGCTGGCTCGTAGAGGATGCTCTGTTTGAAAACCCAAACTCTGGCCTCAGTTTTGCAGATAAAACACATTAGTGATTAAAATGAGTCGGAGCGAGGCTCTGCGGAGCTTCGTCACCGAGAGACTCGCCGCCGCCTCCCGGGAGATCCTAGCGGCTGTGGACAGAATCGTAGCCGAATATGAGGAGGAGGCTTCGGGCTTTAAACAGGAGATAGACCGTCAGAAGAAGCAGCTGGAGGATCTCCTGGTGACACCAAACAAAGAAGGTTAGTTTTTTATATCTTTGTGTTGGAATTAAAATATAAAAACCCGGATGTAGAGGGATGTTCAGACAGAGACATGCGGAACTCCCTTTAGAAATATGTTAATTTAACTCAAACTCAACTTTAGGCACTTAATCCACCCTCATATCTAAAACTTTTTTATATTTTATCAAACAACTGGACATTGTCTTTAATTCGGCTCAGTTTAAATCGATCAAAAAGTAATAATTATCTTTTAAATTATGGTTTTATCACAATATTATTAAAAGCGAGATAAGTCGAAGTCTGCTGTAGGCCACGTGTTTACAATAAAACAAGCTTAATCAGCACAAGACATGACATGTTAGAATCAATAATACCTGATTTATTTCTGATTTTTACAGATGTGAGACAGTGCAAGGGTAGCAGGACATATGAGGAAGATGAGGAGGAAGACTCAACTAATTCAGCTGCATCAGGGTGAGAGGATGTTTGAATTTTGCACAATTTGCTGTTTTATTCATTTAAAAAAGATGTTTGACTGAGGATGAATGTTTAGGAGTGCACAAATCTTTTTTTTTTTTTTCTGCCAGGTGTCGGTTTAAGAAGAGGAAGTCCTGCAGACCTGTTCACCTCATGATCCGGATCCTTGAGGACCCTCAGACCACTGTGCTCACAAACAGCAGTGAGTGTGAAGAAGTTCAGCCAAACAGAAACTGATACGTCCAGTCAACATTAAGGTTAAATATGGTTAACCGTCTTTCCTCTCTTCTCATCTTTCCTCCGACAGTCCTCGAGAAATGTCCTCTACACAATCTGAAGTGTCCCAGAGACCTGCAGGAGCTGGACTTCCTGGACCTCCTGAGGTCCACCGTCCCTCAGCTGTCAGGAGCCGACAAACTGTTTGACGTGTTGGCGTTGGATGGCAGGCGCAGGTTACGTCCTCTGGAGCTGAGGGCGGTGACGCCGGAGGAGATCCACAGAAACTTCAGCTGCTCAGAGCGAAGGAAGGCGACCGTTTACATCCGACTGAAGGTGATGTTCTGAGAAAGGTTTCAGGCCAGAGAGAAGTGTTAATCTGACATCACCATGTTAGGAAGTTTAAAAGGTTAATGAAAGAGTTGAATCACTTTGTTTTCACAGAAGAGAAACGATGAGGAAGATGCTGATCCTCTACAGGGAAAAGGGAACTCTGACGCCTCCGTGTCGACCTCTGACGTGTTGATGTGTGATCGAGACAAGGTTCCCACAAGGTACCAAGGCACGTCATCAGATGCTTTAAAAGGCAAAACAGGAAGTATTCAGCCAACAGCATGTGGACATCATCACACGTTTTTGACAGTCAGTGAGCGCCAGTTTTCCTTTTTTTTTTGTGGCAGGAATTAGCGCCTGTTGGGCTGAAACAACATGGAGGAGATGTTGGTTGACAAAGTTTAGTTTCTGTAGTTCAGGAGTCTGTAACCTTTACTTTAAAAAGAGTGCCTCAGCTCACATGGGTGAAACTCATTCGGGAGCCACAAAATCTACTTTATCTTCACATTAAGACAAAAAAGTTTACAATCTGTTAAATAATTATATAAGCTGTTGTGTTCATAAAATTGTAAAAGTAATTTTTAAGTTTTTTTTTTTAAATAAATTTGCAAATTTAAGGAAAAAAATAAATTTGCAATGTGATAGGTTTAATTAATATGCAAAATGTATGAAAATTCAATTAGTTAAAATAAAAAAAATTCAAAAAATTGGAACATAAAAAATTTGAAAACTTTTGCTATTCCAATAAATTTGCAAATTTAAGGAAAAAAATAAATTTGCAATGTAATAGATTTAATAAGTATGCAAAATTTATGAATATTCAATTAGTTAAATGAAAAAAAAATCAAAAAATTGGTAAATAAAAATGTGAAAAATTTTGCTATTTCAAAAAATTTGCTGAAATGTCATAAATTTGCGAAAAAAAACCTGAATAATGCAATTTAAAAATTTTGCTTGGTTTCCAAAAATTGTAATACTTTCTAAAATTGCAAAAAAAAAATGGTATTTACAAAAAAAAAAAATTTCAAAAATTTGTTAAATATCCAAAACAATGGGGAATTCTTTTTCTTAATCTGCAAAAATCTCAAAAAATTGAAAGTTTTATTTCAAGGGGTGATGCATTTTTAGTACAAAGTGTAAAATCATGATTTCACTTAGTGTCTGTGTTGTTTTCATTAATACCTCTGTAAGAAAAATAAAAAACTGTATTTGAATAATAATATTTAAAAGCTACAAGGAGCCACTGCAAAGGAGTCAAAGAGCCACATTAGGCTCCAGAGCCACAGGTTGAAGACCCCTGCTCTAGTTCAAGAGGAACTTGACAGGAAAATGTTTGCACTTCATTTATTTACTGTGTGGTAACAACACAGTCATCATCCTATAGATCTTTGTTTTTGATTAAAGTCAGGCCAAGCTGTCTGTGATTAAACCAACACACTAAAACTCACAGATCAAACTCCTGATTGACGTTAGCATCCCATCGTATCGACCCCTCATGTCGGTTTTCTTTCTTTAAAGGTAGCGTCTGCAGGAATTTCCGTTCCTCGTCCCAATACAACCAAAACACCAACATCCAGGCTGAGGAGGAGGTTGAGGCAGACACAGACACAGACACACATGCAAAGTTGATGCTCTATTTTTGGAGGGGGGATCTTACAGACTCGACATAGCATACACCTGGCTGAATAGTTTTGTCTTAACTTTAAATAGTTTTTTATCAGATTTCAAATGCATCACCTCTGCACCTGTTCCCCTCAGCTGCTCCACTCAGGAGGTCGACGGTTGCAAAGACGAGGTGTCGCACAGCTCGACGTCAAACCAACAAGACTTGGAAACAGAGGAAGCTAACGATTGTGGACTATCAGAGCCACGTGAGGACTCCAGAGCTAAGGAGGATGACAGAAATGAAAAGGTAGAGGACAGCGATGAGGACTGGAAACCAGAGCTGCAGACGACCAAGAAACAGAAACTCAGACGATCTGCTGTCAGAGTGACGGACACGAAGACAGAGAACGACGCTTTCCCCTGCAGGGTTTGTGGAGCGCCGCAGGACTCTGAAGTCCTGCTTATTAAACATTCCTGGAGTCACATGGAGGACCCAGACGGTCTCTGTGGGGTTTGTGGGGATCAGTCAGAGTCCCCCGAAGCCCTAAAGGAGCATCATGTTAGTCACCATAAAACCGAGGACTGCCACGCGTGTGGGGAGTCTTTCAGCTGCGTCCTCAGCTTCAACGAGCACGTGGCGGCCCACTCCGGAGAGAAACCGTTCAAATGTGGCGTCTGTCCTGAGAGGTTTGCGTTGGAGGCGTCTTTGGAGAATCACCGGAAACTGCACCACGCATCAAAACGGCACAAATGTCACACCTGTGGGAAAACCTTCGGACTGAAGTCGCTGCTGAAAGCTCACCAGATGACTCACACGCACCTCTGTGGCGTGTGTGGAAAGTCCCTGAGTGACTACAGGTCTCTGTCCCGCCACAAGATGACCCACATGGAGGAGAGACCGCACAGCTGTCAGGTTTGCGGGAGGAGTTTCAAACTCCTCGGCACGCTCAGACAACACGAGAAGATCCACACGGTGAGGGAGAGGTCGTACCTCTGCGACGTTTGCTGCAAAATGTTCCTGACGAGCAAGGAGCTGCAGGTCCACATGAGAACGCACACCAACGAGAAGCCGTACCAGTGTGGCGAGTGCGGGAAGGGTTTCATCACCAAGGGCGCGTTGACGGTTCACATCAGGGTCCACACGGGGGAGACACCGTACCGCTGCCCTGACTGTGACTGGTCCTTCAAACGTAAAGTCAACCTGGACGACCACATGACGGTGCATTCGGACCTCAAACCGTTCGTGTGCGGGATCTGTGGGAAAGCGTGCGCTCGGAAGAAGTACCTGAAAGTCCACATGAGGACGCACAACGGAGAGAGACCGTACAAGTGTTCAGTCTGTGAGAAAGCCTTCACTCAGGGACACTGTCTGAAAACACACATGAAGAGCCACCAGGGGGCCGGGGCCCCAACGTGACTCTGACTCTGACAAACCTTCAATTCCTCCACCGCTGACTGTGAAAGTGTTTTCTACCGTTTAGACTCACCTGTATGTACAAACACCATATGAAAGGATGAATAAATTCTCTGTTTCTGGAAAAAGGAGCTTTCTCAGTCTTTTCACACTTGGACCAGGGAACTTTATACGAAATAAGCCTCGACCACGAGGGGCCAAGCCAGTGCTTGTAAAGGTCAAATTCCAACCTCCTCCTGTTCTTTACAGAGACCGGAGGTGAAACCAGTCAGCTGGTGTTTAACTTACACTCAGCAGCATTCTGAAAACATTATTTTGAGGATTCAGAGCACAGTCAGGAGAGCTTGTTTTAGCTCTGACACCCAACCCTCGGTTTAGATATTTAGTGTTTAAAAATGAGATCGTCTGTCTGCAGACCTCCACCGTCAGGCCCCTGACTCTGCAGACCTCTCTGGGGAGGCAGCTCCATTACCAGGATATACATGCAGAAAGTTTTAAAATAAAAATGGGTCAAATTCCAAGTTAAGCGTTTGGTAAATAAAAAAAAACAGATTTCAACTTCCTGTTTTACATTTTAGTCATTTAAGATAACTCAGCACCATGGCGCTAATTCATTGAATAAGTAGAGGTTTGAATCATTGTCTGATGACTGTAAAAGAAAAAGACAATATAACATGAAGGGATGGGTACTGAGGTAGGTACTTTTATAGGTACCAACCAAATTCTGTCAAAAGAAACGGGTATCGATTCATGTGAAATCTAAAGGTACCATGTTTAGGTACCTAAACACATCCTTGTGACTGTGAGGGAGTGGAAGAGTAGGAGATTTTCCATGCTGGACAAACACAGCAATGCAAGTTGATATGTTGAAAAAAGATATGTTTAATAATAAAAAAATGACATTTTATTTTTACACAAATTGATTTTTTTACATCATAAACTCAAAAAAGTACCAAAAATTGGTACCGTTGAGGGCCAATACTGATTGCCAGGTACCAGGCATTGGTATCATATAGTTTCAAATGTGAAATGTGAAAGGTACCCATCCCATATAAAATTATATATATATATATATATATATATATTTTACCCCTGCTTTGATTTTTATTTCTGATGGTAATTCTGTGTTTGTATGTGTGTATTGTTACTATTTAGCTTACCTTTACACACACACACACACACACACACACACACACACACACACACACACACACACACACACACAGAATTCAAGTTGTTTTAAAATAATCTCCATTTAGGATTGTTTCTCTAAACACAATCAGCACAAAAAAAAAATTACGTTACCCCTGACCTGTCAGACCCCTCCTCATCCCTCCGTTTTAGAGACACATGGCTCATTCTTTGCGCAGATGATGTTTTTGAGTTTTATTACATCATAAACTCAAAAAAGTACCAAAAATTGGTACCGTTGAGGCCCTATACTGATTGCCAGGTACCAGGAGTTGGTAACATATAGTTTCAAATGTGAAATGTGAAAGGTACCCATCCCATATAAAATTATACACACACACATATATACACACACACACATATATACACACACACACATATATATATATATATATATATATATATATATATATATATATATATTTATATATATATATATATATATATATATATATATATATTTATATATATATATATATATATATATATATATATATATATATATATATATATTTATATATATATATATATATATATATATATATATATATATTTATATATATATATATATATATATATATATATATATATATATATATATACACACAGAATACACACACACAGAATTCAAGTTCAGCACAAAAAAAAAATTATGTTACCCCCGACCTGTCAGACCCCTCCTCATCCCTCTGTTTCAGTGACACATGGCTCATTCTTTACGTAGACGACTTAAATCTGTACATCTCTATATCTCCCTAGCCCACTCCCTCACTTAAACTTTAAACACATTTATTCTGACTCATAAATTTGCTTGTAACAAGTTAGAAAAAGAAATTCACAGTGTGAAATCTGAACTTTAATAAAATATTTTGTGAAAGAGCTCAAGACAAGTGATTTAAAAAAATTTCAACAAAATAAGGCAGACTTTTTTTTTTTTTTACAATTGAACAGAAAACACTTATACGATCATCAAAACCAAAAAGATCAACTTAGCTCTAAAAGAAAGACAACCTAGGCATCTTTTTTGTCTTTTAATATCTTGAATGAAAACATTTTTATGGATTTTTCCGGTAAATGGGTTGAGCGTGGTATATCCCACTCCTTACCATCCATCCGGTTTGGGGTCCCAGAGGTGGAGCCTGTCTCTGCTATCAGTGGGTAAAAAGCTGAGTGCGTCCTGGGCGGGTTAATAGTCCGTCACAGGTTTACGGGCAGTTTAGATGATTTGATTGGCTTACAGCATGGCTTTGGTCTATTGGAGGAAGCTTCGATGCTTGCTCAGGGAGGTAACCAGGGCTCCCTCGACTCAAACTCTTAACATCGACCATCACTGATGACCTCTCCATCTACATGACAGTAGGTGGAGATGTGTCTAGGGTAGTTTTCCCGCTCTGCGTAGGAACAGCAAAGGGAGGACTAAGTTGCTGGGAAGATCCAGCCAGAAAGACGACAGAAACAGCACACAGACATGACGGGGGCCCAGCAACCCCAACTGATGTATCACGTTGCTCATCAGGTTGCTGCAAAACCTCAACAACAGCGCTCCAAACACAGCAATGATGGTGTGGAAAGCCTTCTGCTTGGACGGGTCGACCTGCTGCTTGTTCGGCCCATCCCCTGGTCCGGGGCGTTTGAGAGCACAGAGAATGAAAAAACTGCAAAAAGAGACGACAGTCATGAAGATGGCCAAGAAGCTGACACACATGGAGTAATAGACGTCAGAGCTGAAGGTGTAAATCAAAACCAGCCACCCAAAGCTCAGAAACCAAACACATCCGATGATGATGTTCCTTATCCTGACGCCCAGTGGCTTCCTCAGTCCTAGGTAGGTGATGGGGTGGACAACGGCTACGTAGAGCTCCAAACAGGACAGCAGGTGGAACAAAGTCTGTCCTACCGTGGTGAAGAGCCACAAGGAGCGCCCTGCCTCCATCATCTCTGCGTTGGCGTTGTAGCCACCGCAGAAATGAAGAATAAGACCCAAAACCTCAACCAGCTGCATCGACACAGAGTTAAAGGTGAAGACGTTGGGGTTAAACGACGCTGTTGATGGCACCGAGCGATGGGTCTTCCACTGTTGGTAACCCAGGTAGAAGATGAGGAAGACGACCGGCAGAAAGAGGATGTAGGTGACTAAAAAAGCTGAAAACATGGCGATGCCCGTGCTGGCCCTGAAGCACAAGGTCTCTTGAGAAGAAAGGGAGGAGTTGGAGGAGTTGAGAAGGTCATTGCGCAGGACGTTGGAAGGCGAAGAATCGACAGACATGTTCCAAAACATGAAGGTCTAAAGAGGAAAGGGTGTAAAAATGACATCAAATAGTCAAAACTGCAAAGAAACAACAGAATAAGCTACAATTTAGTGAAGATGCTTAAAGCACACCCACCTCAGGAGAGTTTCCTTCTTCTCTTCTGTCTCTAAACCGTCCAACACACCGTCTGGAGTCGCTTCCAAAGAACTTGTGATACGTTTCTGTACCTAAGGTGTGTTTGCTTGTCCCTACTAATGACTCCCATTTACGCCAAATTACCACATTCAAATCTTGTATTGTGTCACCCGAAGGCCAGATCGTAGAATCAGATTTACCACTATTTGAATAATTCCCCAATTTTCTCTGTTACTTGAACCGTGTAGAAGTTTGATTAAAAAAACAATCAAACACAGACATTACAAACATATTAACACCACAGGTCTCTGACAACACGTTTGTCGAATGGGCAACCAGTGCTGTGACACTTGACACAAGTGTCAGAAACAACAAACCACATTTTCTAACCACATTCTCTCATTTATGAGTCCCTACATTCAAACTGTCCCATCCATATTATACATCACAATCTGCACATTCTATAATAATCAAGCTGAAAATTAGCTGTATTTGCAGTTTTCATAAACTCATAAATTCCACACAAAGTATCACATAGACTAAGTATATAACCTCAGCTATGGGCTTGTGAGGAAGTATTACAGGCATCTTTGTAGAAATGTAAACCTGTCACAGTGTGACTTCAATTTGAAGAGATTATCATTATTATAGTAGATTATCGTCAATATAGTAGATTACTGCATGGATTTTTTTCAACAACTTAAAGGTCCCATCTCCTGCTCCTTTTCTTCAGTTTAATCTGGATCATTGATGTCTTCATGAAGTGGTAGTAACATGTTTTGGTCCAAAAAGCCAATAAATCCAGCACAGCAGCATTGTTTCCAGGCTCTCATAGCCCCTCTGTTCAGAACGCTCTGATTTAGTGGGCGTGGCCTTCATATGTAAATGAGCCACCGCTGATACCGCCCCGCTCTTCCACGTCACTGAGAGCGGCGCCACGAGCTCCGAGTGCACAATGTTTAGAAAACAGAGAAGCTCGTTTACCGTAACATTACAGGCTAAAACAACAGGCTAACTGCAGCTAAAGTTAGCATCCTGAAGCTAACACAGAGACAGGGGGGACACTGAGGAAAAGCTCTTCCATCTGCTCCACAGCACACAGCATTTAAAATACTCACATTTCCAGGGTCCCAGGTTTGTTGGAGGATGGTTGGTAATGCGCCTGGATTCAGGACCAGTCTATTGGCTAGCCCTCTGTTGGACTGTCCAAAGTTGGAAAAGCAGTCGGCCGTGAAGTGACTAGCACACACATGCACAGTTTTACTGAGTGTAGCTGGAACATTTCCTGATAAATGAACTCTAGACACTTAGTCTGTCTTCTTCTGAGAGGGGAAGCTTGAGCATGGAGCTATGTGGCTGTTTACAGCCAAAAACAGAGCAGTGATGGCTCAACTTCAGCATTCTCCTCCCGGGATGGGTGGGTGGGGTATCTGCTCCAGTGGACCAATCAGGTCAGACTTTCACAAGCTCTACTAAGAACAGGTTTGGTCATTAAATATCACATTTTGTGGGCTGGGAGGAAAGACAAAGAGACACAAATTTCACTAAAAGAATAAATAAGGTCATTTTAGCACAATATGGAACCTTTAAGAAATTGAACATGTGAAGCGAAGTAATCATGACACATTATTCATGGGTTTCTGACTTTTTGGTTGCTGACACCATCTTTAGGACAAATCATCGTCAATCAGATAAATACTACCCATCTTATTGCTTTCTATTGAAAAGTCAATTTGTTATCTAAATAAATTGGGCTCCATAATTCTTCTCTTTATACGAAGACGATACTGTTATGTACTACTCAGCTTCAACTCCCTTGTGGTCACAGGCTGTTCTAAATAAAATTAAAATCCTGATACTCAGAAGTTTGGGCTTTCAGTTGTTTATAAAACCGGAGCCAAAGATGCTCCACGATTCTTGTTTTAGTTTAGAAATCTGGCTGCTTACCTGGTGTTCCTTTAAACAGACTGAAGGTACTTTAAAGCTAACTTTGATACTTGTGTGGTTTGCTGAACTTTATGACCTAAAACTGAAAATCCACATTTTTCTTGCTGGTTTGGCTCTAAAGCTCTGTCATACATAGCGATGCTGACGGCATTTGTCCTTGTTTGGCCCCAGGTTGGTCCTAAAGATGGTGCTGCGAATGCTGTGTCATGTCATATGAAACCCATGAACAGTACAAGTCAAAACTCCTCCCCTGCTCACCCTGATGCAGTGACATGTCTGCCACAGCGTAATTTACCCGCTCGGTGTAGAAACAGCAGAGGTAACACCAGCACAGAGGGGAAGTCCAACCAGAAGAGACACAGAAGCTCCATACACCCAACGCTGACACTATGTGTACTGATCAGCAGATAGACGCTCAGAGCTCCTCCAAACCGTACCAACAGCACTCCCAGTATAGCCATGATGGTGTAGAAAGCCCTGTGCTTCGATTGGTTAACCTGCCCTCTGTTCCCACTAGTTCCCCCTGGACCTGGGCGCTTGAGAGCGCAAAGGACAGAAATGCTGCAAAAAGCGATGGCAAACAAAAGTGAAGACATGAAGCAGATGTACGCGATGAAGTTCAACTCGTAGCGTCTTTCAAAGGTGGAAGCCAGAGTTAAAAAGCTGAGCACCCAAACACACCCAATGCTGATGTTGGTAATCCTGACACCCTTCGCCTGTTTCAGCTGAAGATAGGTGACTGGGTGAACAACAGCCAGGTAGCGCTCCACACAGGTCAGGAGGTGGAACAGGGCCTTACCATTAAAGGTCATACTGAAAATGGTTTCCCCTATCTCCGTCACGAGAAGATGATTGCCATAGATCCCCCCAGTAAGCACAAGAAACCCTGAGAACTCCATCAGCTGTATGGCGATGGTGTGATAGGTGAAGAGGTCGGTTGGGGTTGTAGCATCCTTGGAGCCAGAGCGCTGTCGCTTCCAGCGTTGGTAACCCAGGTGGAGGACAGAGAAGACGACGGGAAAGAGAAGGATGTAAGCAGCACAGATTGCAAGGAGGTTGTTGGCAATTGCTCTTGACCTTAGGCACATCAGGAATTTATTAGTGGTGGAGTTTGAGGGGAAGAGGGAAGACGAGGTGTTTGCTGACATGGTTTGGCCTGTGGAGACCTAAAGGGGGAAAGGAGAGCCAGAACAAAAAGACCTTAGAAAAGAGGGACCACATCGTGATGATGGCAAGAGTTAGGAAACTGAGGAACAAGGAAGTAGGAATAGGTAAAGACTACAAGTTTAAGACGTGCCAGGCCTGAGTTATCCTTGACTTGCCTTACATCTCCAACCAAGGGGGAGAATGTGGTTTCCAGTGATGGGAAAAACAGTTCTTTTCAGGGAACTGAATCACCAGAATCAGTTCAGTCAAATGATTCGTTCAAAAGATTCGTTCACCGAATTGCGGTTCTCCATTTGGAGTTTGGTGATGTTTTCCCAGGTTTTCAGCTGGATTAAGATCTGGTGATCCAGCCGGCCAAGGCAGGGTTTGAATGGTTTGACTTCCCATTCAGGCTTTAACTGACCTTGCACACGAGGCATTGCCTTGTTGGAAAGAATTTGACTAGATTGACGCTGGTATATCGAAAACCCATCTAACCAGGTACAGGTCAAATTTGACCCTAAACAGCCTCAATGGACAAAAAATTGTAGCACCTGTACAAAAACATACAATATTAAAATATTTCAGTTTTTCGCATGTTTTGGATCACGTCATGGAACGTGCTGCTACAATCCTACGTTTTTCTTTTGAAATTGTGTTGAAAGCACACACACACACACACACACACACACACACACACACACACACACACACACACACAGAGTAAATGTGGTTTTCTGCTTGAGCCTCGGATTCCACTGAAACTTGACTGTTGCGTAAAACTTGACCATAAGCAGGAAGTTACGAAACAGCTTTACAGATACATGTCTGCTTTCAATGAACAGTATCTTAACACCCCAAATATTATTAGCTGTGTAGCATCACTCAGATATACGACAGGTGATTATGCCCACGTTAGAAAAATAACAATAAAAATAGTAATTAACGAAAATAATGATTTCATCTTTTGGCACATTGGCATAATTACAAAAAATACAATTATATTTAGAAGTGGATGTTGTGTGCTAACTTTTCAGGGTCCTTAGAGACAGCAAGGGAACAGTGGGCTTTGTTAGGAACTCTGGAAGAGCTAGAAAGGTAATTACAGATTCGGTTTTCCCCAGATGATTGCTTTTGTAAATTGACAACTCGATAGATACATGAAAAAAAAGTCACTAATTCAAGAGAATAACGTCTTGAATTTACAAAAAGCTGTTAATATATGAGAATAAATACGTAAATTCACAAGATTTAGCTCGTTATCATAGTCTTTAGCTAAAGGCTATCAATAGCTGAAGGCTCACCTCCTCTAGAAATGGGAGCACAAAAGCAGAATTCAATACTTTGGGAATTTCATTAGTCATCAGACTTAAACTAAAAAGGTAAGCCAACAGCTCTGCAGGTCTAAAAGATTTAAATAACAGGTCTGTAGCCAAGCAACAGCAGTCCCCACTGATGAAATACAAACTCATATAAAGGTCGTTTTTAGAGAATGAGATGTATGCATTTAGCAACATGCTTTCCTTATCTTACAGAATCTGTGGCTGTGATGCAATTTCTGCCTTGTTCAGTGGAAACATGATCAAAACGACCTTTTTCTCACTTCCTTAAAGAGGAAGTATAAATTATCAGCCCCCATCATATCAGCAGACGAACATCAGGCACCGCTGCAGGGACTTCATCCTGGTAAGATCGGGAAACTTCTGAAGTCTTCAGTATTTAAAAAAGTCAATATCACTTCTATTCTTAATCTCACGTTCTTAACTTCAGGTTAAACTCTGAAGAATGGGAGATTACAACAACAACACCACCAACACCGGAGTTTTTTATGAAAACTCCACTGAATATCAGCATTACATGAAAATTGAATTTATAATGCATGTTACAACATGCGTTATCGTCTCTATTGGCCTCCCGCTGACACTCCTGACCATCTGTGCTCTTTGCTTCCTGGTAAGTCTGTTCTGACCTTATTGATTCACCATCTATGTCGTGTTTCTGTTGAGCTGTGAGTCGGTCTGTAGAAGACCTGGATCTGGGTTGGGTACTTGCTTTGTTCTATACTCTGTTCTAAACAGTGTTAGTATAAAGTCAGCTTTAAATACCTTGACCCAGTTTATCCAGGTTAATGAAAATGAATCACTTTTATAAACTTGGCTCCCAAAGCGAGAACTCCCTGATTTGTGAATGATAAACAGGTTTCAATCTGCTGTAAGTCTTGGTGTTTGTTTTA
>NW_027437200.1:24802047-24919547 GCF_033239565.1 Halichoeres trimaculatus
GGCCTCCTGCAGCTTTAACAAGCAGTAGAGGCGCTCTAATGAAACGCTGCTGGCGGCGGGGCGGCGTTTCGGGGTGTGAGAGGAGACGCAGGTCAGCGAGCTTTACTGCCGCGCCATCTTCATTAAGCTAACCGCTAACACGCTGCGCCATGACTCATCGCTCAAACACGTCCGCCGTGTGTTTCCCACAATCCTTTGATTTTTCCGGTGCCCCTCTTTTGCAGCATTTGCATCTCAAGTTTATACTCTGCACAACAGCACCCCCTGTGGCTCAACAGTGAAACTGGAAGACAACAAAAAGCTGTGTTTTAAAAATGTTGTTTTTGTTTCATTTCTGTTGTTTTGGTATTGTTTGACCTCATTCTATCACTTTGACCATTGTGGTGATCTCACTGTCAAGCTTTGATTTCATTTTATTACACTGACCTCATTCTATTGATTTGACCTCATTCTATTACTTACACTAATTCTACTGCTTTGACATCTTTCTAACACTTTGACCTCATTTTATTGCTCTGCACCAATTGTACTTCTTTGACCCGATTGAACTATTTTTTTAACATACTCTATTGTTTTGACCTCCTTGTATTGCTTCACCTTTCATTCTTTTACTCTGATCTTATTCCATTGTGTTGAACTCACTTTATCGCTTTGACCTCATTCTTTCACTTTGACCATTGTGGTGATCTCACTGTCAAGCTTTGATAACATAATATTACATTGACCTCATTCTATTGATTTGACCTCATTCTGTTGCTTTGCGCTAATTTTACAGCTTTGATTTCATTTTATTAGTTTGACCTTATTCTCCTGCTTTGACCTCATTCTATTGATTTTCACTAATCCTACTGCTCTGATCTCACTCTATTACTTTGACCTCATTCAATTTTTTGCCTTTATTTTGTTTCTTTGGCCTCTTTTTGAACACTTTGACCTTATTAAATTGCTTTGACCTCATTCTGTTGATTTGCAGTTGCACCTCTTTGACCTGAATGTACTATTTTTATCATACGGTTTTGTTTTGATCTCCTTGTATTGCCTCAACTTTAAGTCTTTCACTCTGATCTTATTCCAATTATGTTGACCTCATTAAATTACTTTGACCTCATTCTATTGCTTTGATAACATTGGTGAGCTGAATTGAAGTCTATTACTTGGACCTAGCTGTGTTACTTTGAATGTTTTCTACTGCTTTGACCTCATTCTGCTGCATTGATAACTTTGTATTTGATTTGATCAAATTTGACTGCTCTGACCTTATTGTGCTACTTTTACCGTATTGTACAGCTTTGACCTCATTGTGTAACTTTGATTTGATTTTGCTGCTTTGACCTCATTCTAATGAACTTGTGTTGTTCATTTTTTCCACACGTGTCCTCGAGCAGCTGAAAGTTTGTGGAAATGGTGAACACCCTGAGCTTCCAGACGTCCAAACATCAAACCTCCAGCTGCTGTTGTGTCTACTCGTCCCCGATATGTCCCTGACTCGTCCCCGATATGTCCCTGACTCGTCCCCGACTCAAGCGAGGTCACCTCGGAGGAGGGTCATCATGGGGCTCTGTGGAGTTTACAGCGCTGTGTCTCGTTCCTCTCGGCTTCTTGTGGTTTTCCATCTGACTTCAGTGAAATAATTGAAACCGCAGCTTCCTTCAGAGTCTGCAGCGCTGGAACAAATCTGGAGTCCGTTTGGCTTTTTGTTTGTTTGAAACTGGAGCCGCTGACACGGTTGAGATGTTTCAAACAGGATTAGGGATCTCCTTTCATTGTGTTTGTGGACAAAATATGGCAAACAGCTGGGGAAGGCCGGGCAGACGGGTTCTGACTTTACAGAGTTTACCGTCATTTCTTCACATTCGATTTTTTAGGTCTGGAAAACCTCACAGCCACCACTCCAGGAAGTCATCACGAGAAGTTTCTGATATTCACAAGAAAAACTGAAAGGAAGGAGAGACAGTTTGTGATTCGTTCAGGTTTACGCCGCCACAGTTTCAACCTTCCAACCAAAGTTTGTGAGCGACTGAAAACCAGACGAGGAGCCGAGCTGGCGGCCCCGCAGATAAACAACTAGAGAAGATGACGAGGAGAGAACACGGAGGAGGTTACTGCGGTTTCCCTCCAGTCTGAGCGCCGTGCTAGCTCTGCTCCACGAGTGTGTGTGTGTGTGTGTGTGTGTGTGTGTGTGTGTGTGTGTGTGTGTGTGTGTGTGTGTGTGTGTGAGTAATATACGTCCAACCGCAGATTCTGCGTCTTGTTTTTGCCGTGTTGTGTCTTGTTGCTGAAGGCCGACGTCTGACAGTGATTACACCAACCACAGAGGCCAATTTGTGTGTGTGTGTGTGTGTGTGTGTGTGTGTGTGTGTGTGTGTGTGTGTGTGTGTGTGTGTGTGTGTGTGTGTGTGTGTGAGAGATAGAAAGAGGAAGGGTGTGTGTGCTCTGTAGAAATCTGTTTCCTGGGTGGAGGAGTGTAAAGTGGTTCATCACTTCAAACACGTTATAATGTTTACTGTGTCAAAGCTACCAGCTAACAGCTAACAGCTAACAGCTGACAGCTAACAGCTAACAGCTAACAGCCAGGTTGAACATGTCCTCACCGGGTGACGGCGCCCTTGGCCCCGGGCTGGATGAGGTGGGAGAAGTATTCCTCCACCACAGAAGAAGTCAGGTGTTTCTTCAGGTAGGGGAAGAAGAGGGGATGCCGAGCGACCACTCCTGGATCAGAGACAGAGGACAGGAGTGAGGACAGAGGACAGAGGACAGAGGACAGAGGAGTGAGGACAGAGGACAGAGGACAGAGGACAGAGGACAGAGGAGTGAGGACAGAGGGCAGAGGACAGAGGACAGAGGAGTGAGGACAGAGGAGTGAGGACAGAGGACAGAGGACAGAGGACAGAAGAGTGAGGACAGAGGACAGAGGACAGAGGACAGAAGAGTGAGGACAGAGGACAGAGGAGTGAGGACAGAGGACAGAGGACAGAGGAGTGAGGACAGAGGAGTGAGGACAGAAGACAGAGGACAGAGGAGTGAGGACAGAGGGCAGAGGACAGAGGAGAGGAGTGAGGACAGAGGACAGAGGACAGAAGAGTGAGGACAGAGGACAGAGGACAGAGGAGTGAGGACAGAGGAGTGAGGACAGAGGACAGAGGAGTGAGGACAGAGGACAGAGGACAGAGGACAGAGGAGAGGAGTGAGGACAGAGGACAGAGGACACAGGGCAGAGGACAGAGGAGTAAGGACAGAGGACAGAGAACAGAGGACAGAGGACAGAGGACACAGGGCAGAGGACAGGGGAGTGAGGACAGAGGACAGAGGACAGAGGAAAGGTAACACACTGTGGGAGAGGGTGAGGCTGAGACAGGTCATGAAGCTCACCGATGTTAGCAGAGTCTCCTTTGTCCCCGCTCCTGGTGTACGCCAGCTCCTCCAGCCTGTAGCTGTGTGGTCCGCTGGGCAGCTCTGGACAGAGACCAGAAAACCAGATCAGAGGAGTTCACGTGGCCCGGCTGGCCCGGACTGAAGAAGGAAGCCAGCAAGGACTCCTCCAGTTCTCCTGCCAGCAACCGTTTGTTTCCACCCAGTCCAAGCCTTTACTGTGTGTGTGTGTTTGTGTGTGTGTGTGTGTGTGTGTGCGTGCGTGTGTGTGTGTGTGTGTGTGTGTGTGTGTGTGTGTGTGTGTGTGAGGAAGTCTGAGCTCATCATTCTCACCTGGGCAAACAAACAGAACTGGGCTCAGGGAAGAATGAATAAGTGAATAAATGAATGAATGAATGAATTGATGAATGAATGGATGAATGAATGGATGAATAAATGAATGAATGAATGGATGAATAAATGAATGAATGAATGGATGAATAAATGAATGGATGAATGCTGTATTCTGAACATGCAAATGATGCACAAAGTAAAGTGAAAAAGAAACAAACAGTGAGGACGGTCAAAACAACAATAAGAATCTGCACCATCACGTCCAACGTGGAGCAGGAAGAAGCTCAGGCTGAGAAACAAACGACCCAAACACAAACTCTGAAACCTCTGGACAAATAACAACTGACCGCTCTCCTTTAGTGCATCTTTTCTGGACCCTGGCGGGCCAGTGCAGGATTCCAGAATCTCAGCCTTAAATCACAGAATTCTACAACCCCTGATTTGAATCTCAAAATTCCAGAATCTGACTGTAATCTCAAAGATTCTGGAATTAATTCTAGAGTTCTAGAATCCCCAATTTCAATCTTACATTCTGGGATTTCCTCTAATGTCAAAATTCTAGAATCCATGATGTCAATCTCTGAATTCCAAAATTCCTAAACTTAATTCCAGAATTACAGAATCCCTCAGTCCAACCTGAAATCCAAAACCCCCGATTTTAATCACAGAATTCTGGAATCTCTGACTTCAATTTTTAATTTCTAGAATCTGTTATTTTAGAGTTCCAGAATCCACGAATTTAATTGAAGAATTCTAGAACCTCTGATTTCAATCTTAAAATTCCAGAATTTTTTTCCTTATTTTCCAAAATTCTCGAATCACTGACTTCAATTTCAGAATTCGAAAATTCCTTAAATTTGAGAATTACAGCATCCCACGATCCAAGCTCAAATCCAAAATCCCTGATTTTAATCACAGATTTCTAGAATCTCTGACCACAATTTCTAATTTCTGTTATTTTAGAATTCTGGAATCCCTGAATTTAACTGAAGGATTCTAGAATCCCCGACTTTTGTCTTAAATTCTGCCTTTACTCACAGAGTTTTTGAATCTGTAAAAATAAACACCGAATTCTAGAATCTTGGACTTCAGTGCCAAAATTCTAGAATCTTGGACTCAAATCTCAGAGACCCTGGAAACGCTGATTTAAATCCTTAACAATTCCAGACAGATGTCTCTAATCACAGAATCCTAGAGTTACTGAGTTGAGTGATTTTGGCCTGAACTCTGACTCATCACTGAACTCCAGAGTGTTTTTCTAGAGCTCCAAATGAAAACCGGATGTTTAAATGTTTTGAACACAGTTTGATAGATAACATTTTTAGATTTACTCCCTCTGTCCTCTGTGTCTCCTGTTTGGACGAATGGGTTGATCACAGATTGATTACCTCTGCCTGCGTGCTGACTGATCCATTAGTGATGTCTGTTTCCAGACACTTGAACCTGTTGATGCTTTGATTTTCAGTCTGAAGAAAAGGAGTGAATGTCTCTCCCAGGGGAAAAAGAGGAGATGAATCCCAGCTGAGACTTTTCTTTGACATGAAAACAGGTGAATGAATATTAATCACAGCAGCTCCTCTCCTCCTCCTGCACCTCACAGCCTTTTCTCCTCTCTGGTTTGTTTTCTGTGTCTGAAGGAGCCTTTCTGTTCCTGGGAGGAATGTGAGGAAGGCCGTGACGCAGCCAGGGCTCTGCACACACACTCTGCACACACACTCTCCTCACACACCTCACACAGTTAAACCAGAAGTCCTGCTTTCAGCTCCATGTGCTTCAAGTTTCTGCAGCGAACGCGTCCTGAGCCCACACGTCCTGCTGCACAGCTGAGCTACACCTCAGCTGCTGGTTCCTTCATTCTTAATGCTAAATACAATTTTCTGTGTGTGTGTGTGTGTGTGTGTGTGTGTGTGTGTGTGTGTGTGTGTGTGTGTGTGTGCGTGTGCGTGTGTGTGTGTAACAAGAGTGTTTTGTGTGTTTTGTGAGGCCACGTGAGCCCAGCCTTGGTGAAAGGATAAAAAAGCACAGCGTGAGCTCTTTGGGGGAATTGAAAATACACACACACACACACACACACACACACACACACACACACACACACACACACACACACACACACACACACACACACACAGCAGGAGGTGTGAACCAGTGTTTATCAGAGGTTGATTTTGAAGATGCTGGTGTTTCAGTAAATGTTTTTTTGGTGTTTAATTTAAAAAATGTGTTTTTGAAGTGAGGTGAGCAGTGAGGTGCGCCCTCTGTTGGCAGACAGCAGTAACTACACAAACACTACTTTTTAAAACCACTTTAACTCTGCAGGACTCTTCAGTCTCACCTCAGAGGTTACAGAGACCCCGTCAGGACCCTCTGAGTAACAGCCCAGCCTCAGGAGCGAGTGTGTTTACCTTTGTCGTGCTCCTCCTCCTCTAAAGTGGGAGGGGCCTCCTCCCCAGGTGTGTCTGGCTCCGCCTCTGTGAAGGACTCCACCAGCTCCCCACCGACATGAACATGGACCTGCAGGAGTTCACCAGCCAATGAGCCGTGACTGTTAATGACGCCAAAGCGACTTCAGCGAAGCGGTTTCTGGTTTGATCTTAAAAAACCAACCTTGAGCTGAGACTTCGGGTGTAGGAAGAAAAACGGCTTCAGCACGGGAGACCTGCAGACAGAAACGTGAAAACCAAAAGACATTTAGTTAGAATCTGAAAGGTGATTTTTTTAAGAGGAGTAGCCCATCAAAAGTGATAATAAAGTCACCAGGTTTCTTCATTAAAGGAGCAATGCTCCAAAAAAAAAGGGTTGTCATTTTTCAGATTATTAAAGTTTAACTTTTATGAGAAAACGTGATTTTGTTCCCAGATGAATATTTCAACAATAAAGACGCTAAATTAAGAGGAGTAAGTTGTTATGTTGTAGGAATACTGGCGTAATGTTATCAAAGTCAAAATGTTGGGAGAAAGCCATACATTTAAAAAACTTCTATAAAAAAATAAACTCTAACTTACACACATGATTTGTTTGGCTTCAGAAACAGAGTTGTTTTAATAAATCAACACAAGAATAAAACAGTTCAAAGAAAACTGACCAATGAAATCAAGGTGTGATTTCACATGGAAAAAGTCATGTTGCTGTTAAAATACGAGTAATGAAGACGTAGATTTACCTGAAAATAAATCTGTTTTTAAGAGAATCAAAATGTCATGTGACCTAAAAATGCTGAGTCATCTGACAGGAAAAAGTTTTAATGTTCTGGAGAAAAAGTTGTGAGCTCAGGTGAAAATGGTCACAGTGGGAAAAGTTTGCAATGATAGGTGAAAACACAAGGAAATTAACCTGTACAGGTAAAATATAAAGTCATTTTGTTACAAATAAAAGTCGTTAGGATAACTGACGACTGTGACCTCTGTTAAAAACTCTAACCTTTGTTTTTTCTCACTTAACTTAAAAAGTTTCTGACTTTTTTGAAAAATATTTCTGATGCTTTTAAAGATTTTGACCTTTTATAATAAAAATATTTTTTTTTATAACTTTTTTAAGAGCCCCTCAGACAAATAAATTAATAAATTAATTAATTAATTAATTAAACAATAACAAATCTGACGTTTTTATAAGGTTTTTTCACCTTAAACAATGGTTCTGCTTTTTGAAAAAATATATTTCTCACCTTGTATTTAAAAAAAAAATCCTCACCTTTAATTTGATCACGACTTTTTAAAATATTTTTTTATTTTTTACTTTCATTCACTTTTTTGAAGTTTGTTTCTGAAAAAGTCTGACTTTCTATAATTTATTTTGTTTTTTTGCTTTAAAAAAATTAAAACTCCTTAGAGGTTTCATAGTTTTAAGTAAAAGTGGTGAAAAAAAAAGTTTTACTTTAAAAAAAAAATAAAATTGACACTTTTAAAAAACTCTGAAATCTAAAATATTTTAACTTTTGATAGGAATTCAGACTTTTTAAAATATATTTTTAATTCAACTATTTATTTTTTTAATTCTATTCACTTTTTTGAAGTTTATAATTTTCAGAAAGTCTGACTTTCTATAATAACTGGTGTTTTTTTGATTTTTTGTTTTTTTGCTTTTTAAGAATTTAAACTCCTTAGAGGTTTCATAGTTGTAAGTAAAAGTGATGAAAAAAAATGTTTTACTTTAAAAAAAAATATTTTTGACACTTTTAAAAAACTCTGACATCTAAAATATTTAACTTTTGACAGGAATTCAGACTTTTTAAAACATATTTTTCGTTTAATTATTTATTTTTTTAAATTTTAATCAATCTTTTTTAAATTCTACTTTATCAAAAAGTCTGACTTTCCATAATAAATGGTGTTTTTTTTTGCTTTACTTTGTAAGGATTAAAACTCCTTTAAGGTTTCATAGTTTTAGGTAAAAGTGCTGGAAAAAAAGACCCCTGAATTTTTCAGAATGAGATTTACAAAATAGTTTTTACTTTTTTTACTTTTTCAAAACTGTTTTTGACACTTTAAAAAATCTCTAACCTTTAAATTTTTTTTAATTTTTAATAAAAATTCAGACTTTTAAGAGGATTTTTTTTTCTTCTTAGAGTGTATATATATTGTTATTTACTGAAGCCCTAATCCTCCTCTGTAGAGAAACATCATCAGGGCGAAGACGTCAAGGACTCACACTCGAGGACGTCCGCCCACGATGCCCGTCAGTCCAGGAGCTGAGTGAGGAGCAGAGAGACGATAAAGTTACCACCAGGCTGAAGAGGACAAAACCTTCCTTATCCACACACACACACCCACACACACACACACACACACACACACACACACACACACACACACACACACACACACAGCCTGCAGCTGCTTTCTCATTGCTGTGAAGATGATGATGAGGGGAAGATATAAATAAACCAATCAGAGGACAGAGTTCAGGGTCAGTGGAGCAGCGTGTGCATAGTTTCACTCTTGAACTTTGTGTGTGTGTGTGTGTGTGTGTGTGTGTGTGTGTGTGTGTGTGTGTGTGTGTGTGTGTACCCATGCCGGTCCCTGCAGGAGCGATCTCTCTGGCGAACAGCTCCAGAGCTTTCTTCTGTTTGTGATGGGCCGACATCCAGAGCACGGCCTCCCTGCTGCCCTGAAGAGTCAGAGACACACACACACAGCGAGGAGCGGTGAAATCCACTTCCTGCTGCCTCCAACAACCCCACAAACCAGAGCTAACACACAGACACACAGCACCAGGAGGAGGAAGTGTGTGTGAGGTGTGAAAGAGGAACAGAACAGCCCTAAAGGAGTGTGTGAGGTCGGAGACGTGAAAACCGTGACCCCGACCTCTAGAGGAACAGACGAGTGACAGAAGGAGGGTTCAGCAGCGTGAAACAGGATTTAGTCTGACCCCAAAGCGCCTCTGGGATGGCAGTGTGTGAGCCAGCGAGGGGTGGAGGAAGAGGAGGAGAGACGAGTGTGTGATACCTTGGTCTGAGCGTTCTCTCCGTACGTGTCCTCAGCTCCCAGCACCTGGATGTTAACGGAGCTGAAATCATCCAGACCCAGCTGCTTAAACATCCGCTTGGTCCTACACACACACACACACACACACACACACACACACACACACACACACACACACACACACAGGTATATACTCAGAAACCCATAAAAGAAGCACCAACACACACAGAGTCCAGTCTTGACTCGCACCGTTTGATGATGCTCTCTGCGGTTCGCCGAGCCTTCTCCGACGCTCTGGGCCCGCCAACCGGACACACCGCCGTGGCCCGGAACCCGTCCATGTAGGTCGCACACACCTGGGGGGGGCGGGACAGGAAGTCAGGTGAGATGTCTGTGACAGGGGGGAGCGGTCAGACTTCAGGGCGCCCTGACCGTGTCTCACCTTGTAGTCCGGTGACGGGGCGTGGCCTCTGGCTCCGGTCACTCTCACGGCTCCGCCCTCCACACCTGGAAACACACTCAGGTGAGTCATTGTGAGGGAGGTGAGACCTGACTCATTCAGACCGCGCTCCCTGAGAGGAGTGTGAGGAGTGTGTGGGTGAGCCAGCAACCCGTGACCGCTCAGAAACAGGAACACGTTCTTCCTCTATCTTTTCATCCAAACATCACGCAGCACTCTGTCCGCGGCGGCCTGAACCCCACCACGGGCTGCGGACACGGGTCATCCTCAGGTCACGTTCCTGGCGTCTCCGTGTGAAAGCGGTGAACTCCAGAGGTCATGGAGTGGTCAAACGAGGCTGAGGGCTTCATGGGAGGCCAAATTAGACTGAAGTATTTACAGTTTCAGCTCCACAGCGGCTGGAAGTCCACATCCAGAACCCCCAAAGGGTTCAGAGATTAGACCCAGTTCACTTCAGTCCAGCTCTGGAAACTGGGATTAACTCAGTCAAATATGTCTGTGAGCTTCCAGAGTTAAACTCAGTACAGTTCCTCTTTCGGCCACTAGAGGGTGTCTCAGCAGTGAGCCAGTCCCCATAGAGCCCCATGTTAAAGTCTGATTCGCTGCTTGATTCACTCTGAATTCTGGGATAAAAGTCACATTTTTTTAAACTTTTTTAGATTTTCTCAGGAATCAAATGTTACAATTAAAGTTTGCAATTCAGACGTTTATCTTTTGTTAAATCAGATTCAGGACGTTTAAAAATTTTATTTCATGATCCTAACTTTTTTAAGGAATTGTGACTTTTTAAAAATATATTTTTCTGACATTTTCAAAGAACCAAGAAGTCTTTTTTTTTTTTTTTTAAATATCTGACTTTTTAAGAAAAATGTTAAAAGACTTCAATTTTTCAGATTTTTTTTTCAAAATTTTGAATTTTTGAAGTATGTCGCTTACTATTAAAAAAATCTGACTATTTAAGAAAATTTTTTTTAAAAAAATCTTTTTTAGTTTTGAAAAACATTTCTGACATCTGTAAAGTACTTTGACTTTTAAAAAGAAAAAAAAAACTTAAAGTACATTTTAAGACTGACCGTAAAGATTTTGATTCTTTGAAAAATGTTCCTGATTTTTTTTTAATTCTGTCATTTTTCAAGGATTTTTCTTACCTTTAAAAACCAGTTCAGAATTGTGACTTTTTTTAAAATATATTTTTTAATTCTTTTTTTTTTATTTCATTCACTTTTTTGAGAATTCTACATTTTTCAAAAAGTTTGACTTTCCAAAAAACTAGCTGTGTTTTGTTGTTTTTGTTGTAGAATTCAAGCTCCTCCAAAGGTTTTTTTAGTTTTATGTAAAAATAGTAAAAAAAAAAAAAACTGAATTTTCTGAAATGATTTTTTTTTTACAGGATTCAGACTTTTTTGAAGAACGTCTCATCTCTTTGACTATTAAAAAACAAATCTGACCATTTATTTCTTTTTTTAATTTTGAAAAATATTTCTGACATCTGTAAAGTACTCTGACTTTTTTGGGTTTTTTTGTTTTTTTCTTTTGTTGTTTTTGTTGTAGAATTCAAGCTCCTCTAATGTTTTTTTAGTTTGAAGTAAAAGTGGTGAAAAAAAGTTTTTTTCCTCTGACTTGTCACAGAAACACTTACTTATCTCTTAGTTTCTGTGGCGTACAGCTTCTCTGGTCTGTTAGGCAGAGTTCAGTCGTGTTTCTTTCCATGATTTTCAGACTTTTTCAGGTTTAAATCAGAGCTGACTGAACGTCCGTCAGCTGGTTCCTCTTCAGACCACACTGACCTACTTCTGGTGGATCCTGCGGTTCACTCTGGGTCAGCCTGTAGGAGGAAGATATACTGAGCGCTGCTGCAGGATCTGGGTGGTGTGGGGGTCACGGAGGAGTCACTGCTTCTGTTGGGCCATGACTGATTTTATCCCTGCACACATGATGTGGAGGAGGATTTACTCAAACCCAGCACAGGGAGTGTAGACGGTCGGTGTTTACACCTCCACGAACGAGCTGCAGGGCGTCAAATCTTTAAGAAAATGAGTTAATGAGCAGAGGAAGCTCCAGGTCTCATCAGGGGCTCATTAAGGTCTCTTTAGGGTCTCTTCAGGGTCTCATCAGGGAGGAGGGATCTCGTGGTGGTTTCAGGGTTCATGTGGAGGTTCAGGGCTGCAGGCGGGGTGTGGAGGAGTTCGATCTGGGTGAGAGGAGCGTGTTTGGTTTGGATGAAGAGGAGGAATTAATGTCTGCGCGCTGATAAGCAGCGGAGCTTCAGGTCAGAGGAGGGTGAGCGGTTCAGTCCGGGGTCGCTCAGAGTTTGTTTAAGCTTCCTGACCAGTGTTTGTGGGTTAGAAAAACAGTCACAGTTCAGCTGCTGGTCGCTTCCCAGACACCACTCTGTGTCAGCGTGTGTGTGTGCGTGTGTGTGTGTGTGTGTGTGTGTGTGTGTGTGTGTGTGTCATACCCCGCACTTTCTTGATGACCACACGGCTGAAGTCACAGATGACGTCGGGCAGCAGGTATCTGCGGGGGTCTCCGATCTCGTACACCAGCTGCTCGGCCACGGTGCCGAAGGAGACCAGGCCGCCGGTTTTTGGCGGTTTGGAGAGGATGAAGGAGCCGTCGCTGGAGCACTCCACCACCGGGAACCCCATGTTGTCCCTGAGAAACAAAACACAACGTTAGTTCCATCAGATGGTTTGTTCCTGCCCCGCAGTTTGTTCATCCTCTGATACTCTTCTTAAAAAAAGATTTCTGACCCTGTACAGAACTCTTACTCACAACAAGCATTTTGACTTTTAAAAACAAATACAAAAAAAAAAAAATTATTGAGAATTTTTTTTATGTTTTAAAATCTTTTTTTTTAATCTGATTTAAAAAAATTAGGACATTTTTTTAAGAATTCCAAGTTTTTAAAAGCCTGTGACTCTTTGAGAAAAGGTGGATTTAAAAATAACATATTTTCTGCCTTTTTAAAAAAAAATAATTCTGACTTTTTGAAAGTCAGAATTATAAAAAGTGTCAGACTTCTGAGAAAAATTAAATAAATATATATATTTTGTTTCTCAGAAGTCTGATATTTTGAATTGAATTCAGAATTTTTAAAAAATATTTCCTATACTTAAAAAAGATTTCTGACCCAGTACAGAATTCTTACTCACAACAAGCATTTTGACTTTTAGAAACAAATATAAAAAAAAAAAAAAAAAGAATTATGGAATCTGTTTTTATACATGATGACGGTTTTTATCAGATTTGAAAAAAAAAGTGAGGACATTTATTTAAGAATTCCAAGTTTTTTAAAGGCTTGTGACTCTTTGAGAAAAGGTGGATTAAAAAAATATATTTAAGGCCTTTTTTTTTTAATAATTCTGATTTTTTGAAAGTCAGAATTAGTAAAAATGTCAGACTTCTGAGAAAATAAAAATATATATAAATATTTCTATATTTTTGTCTCAGAAGTCTGACATTTTGAATTGAATTCTGAATTTTTTCAAAATATTTCCCGTACTTAAAAAAAGATTTCTGACCCTGTACAGAACTCTTACTCACAACAAGCATTTTGACTTTTCAAAACAATTATTAAAAAAAAAAAAAAATTATCCAGAATTTTTTTATGCTTTAAATTTTTTTTTTTTATATGATGACTTTTTTGATCTGATTTCAAAAAAAAGTTTGGAGAAGTTTTTGAAGTATTCCAAATTTTAAAAGGCCTGTGACTGTGACTCTCTCCAAAGTTTCCATATTGAAAAGTCGAACAAGAAATAAACACAAAGCGTGCTCAACTTGTGACATCACAGATTGGTGAAGCGCAGTAAAAGAAAAAGTTTCACACAGGAGTTGTTAAGCTGACTTTGTAGCATGCAACAGTGGTGGAAGCTTCCTGAGAGCCAGACAATTAGAAGTGAATAAGAACTGTTTGACTTCCTCTCACCAGTCAGGAACTTTGTGCCAGTCGGTGAAGATCCCGCCCGTGCTCTGAGCGCCACACTCGATCAGGTGACCTGCGAGACTGACGGACGAGTTGACGTGAGGACGACACGCAGCCACACGGCAGCTCCAACAGGAAACTGAATCAGACTGAATCAAGGTCAGCTCTGGGCAGTTCGACCAAACCCTCCGTCTTACCTTCCAGCCGCCAGCAGGTCGTAGTCGCCCCTCCCCCATCCGAACTGTCACAGAGAAAACGCCACACACAAGTTAAAGCATGTTTCTCTATGAGTCACTTCACTGAACGCTTCAACAGACGGGCGCTCAAACCCACGTACAGAGTGCATGAGCGGGCCCAGAGCCACCGCGCTGTCCACACAGCGCCCCGTGACCACGATGTGAGCGCCCAGGTCCAGACAGCGACGGATCGGTTCAGCCCTGAGCGCACAAAGAGAGAGAGGAGAGGAGCGTCCAAGTTTCATTTTCATTAAGGTACGGGAACAGCGTGTGTGTGTGTGTGTGTGTGTGTGTGTGTGTGTGTGTGTGTGTGTGTGTGTGTGTGTGTGTACCCCAGGTACGCGTTCATGCTGTGGAGGGTTTTAGGCAGCGCCTGTCTGCTGCCGTCGTCCGCCATCTTTACTTCAGACAGACCGCTCCTCTGAGACAACGAGGAGAGAGGAGACAGGTGAAGATGAGGAGGTGTGTCTTCAAACAGGTGTCATGATGATGTCATACCACAGAGCTCTTACATGAGGCATGAGGTCATCGCCTGTCACTACCGCCACTTTGAGGTCAAGGCCCGCCTTCTTTACGACCTCCTGGATGGCTTCGGCGCACGCCAGAGGGTTCACGCCTCCTGCGTTACTGACCACACGGATACCTGCGGGCTCACAGTCACACTGATGAACTCACAGAGTTTGTTTACATGATGATGTCAGAGGACGCGGCGTCCTGACTCACCTTTCCTGTGGATGTCGTTGATGAACGGGGCGAGAGCCACCTGGACAAAGTCTGGAGTGTAGCCCAGATTCTGCAGAGACACAAACATCATGGTGCTGTGAGTTACTGTGGAGGCACCACGCCGCCCCCTGCTGGCAGGGAGCAGGCACTGCAGGCACAGGGAGCAGAGGATCCGTGTGGGCGTGATCACTCACAGGCATCTTGGTTTTGGCGGCGGTGAGCAGAGACATGGTGATCTCACTGAGGTAGTCAAACACCAGGAAGTCCAGCTTCCCGCTGTAGATCAGCTGAGGCACTGTCCACACACACACACACACACACACACACACACACACACACACACACACACACACACACATTTAAAGCTTTTTCAATCCATCACCAACACTGAATGAACCAGGTACGGCAACAGCACTTGGACAAACAACACGCAGAGAGTTTATTGGCTTTGTCTCTAGATTTGAGACTGAATTGAGGTTTTGTCTCCAACATTTCTGACCTGGGCTTCTTCAAACTCAGACTGAAGACATATTTATTTAGGATGGCTTTTAATACCCAGCAGTATGGTGAAACTTTTACTTTTAGTCTGTTTTTATTTCTTTTTTAGATCTTTTATTGCTGTTATTGCTTCTATTTGTTTTTAATTGTTTTATTTGTTGCTTTCTTCCAACTCTTGTAAAGCACTTTGGTTCACCGAAAGGGTTGTTGTTAAGGGCTGTATAAATAAAAACATTTACATTTACACCAGTTAAAGTTTTTCTTTTTATTAAGTTATCATTATTAATTATTAGAAAAAACTTTTTTATATTTACGTTACTGCCGATCCCGTTTAAGGGGGCAGACATAACGAATGATCATATTTGCCTACGGCAGACTGTGGGGGACAGAAAGAGTGAAGTGCATTTTTCAATATGAGCCTGGTCTTGAAGAAGAACACCTGGAAGGAAAGCAGAGACTGTTGCTCAATGATGGATGTGGCTAAAATTCTGATTTCTACATACTGCACCTTTAAATCTGGCTTTCAATTTGCATTAATTATTCTGAACCTTGGTCTGTATCAGTTACATCGTTGTTTGATTTTTATTTATTTAATTATTTCAATTATTTAACCATGAACTAATTTCAAGTATTTAGCCACTCAATTTTTTTAATCTATCCATTTATCAATTTATTATATTTATGTGTTCATCATTTATATTTATTTATTTATTTATTATATTTATGTGTTCATCATTTATATTTATTTATTAATTTATTATATTTATTTGTTCATCATTTATATTTATTTATTTATTTATTATATTTATGTGTTCATCATTTATATTTATTTATTAATTTATTATATTTATTTGTTCATCATTTATATTTATTTATTTATTATATTTATTTGTTCATCATTTATATTTATTTATAAATTTATTATATTGATTTGTTCATCATTTATATTTATTTATTTATTTATTATATTTATGTGTTCATCATTTATATTTATTTATTTATTTATTATATTTATGTGTTCATCATTTATATTTATTTATTAATTTATTATATTTATTTGTTCATCATTTATATTTATTTATTTATTTATTATATTTATGTGTTCATCATTTATATTTATTTATTAATTTATTATATTTATTTGTTCATCATTTATATTTATTTATTTATTATATTTATTTGTTCATCATTTATATTTATTTATAAATTTATTATATTGATTTGTTCATCATTTATATTTATTTATTTATTTATTATATTTATGTGTTCATCATTTATATTTATTTATTAATTTATTATATTTATTTGTTCATCATTTATATTTATTTATTTATTTATTATATTTATGTGTTCATCATTTATATTTATTTATTAATTTATTATATTTATTTGTTCATCATTTATATTTATTTATTTATTATATTTATTTGTTCATCATTTATATTTATTTATTTATTTATTCATTAATCATTCCCCTTTGTACTGATTTTACTTTTTACTCTGCCCTTTTTTTTAATCTCCATCTTCTTTCTTGTTTTGCTCTTTCCTGTCTGGGTCGTGTGTGAAGCACACATGCTAACATAAAATGTGCTCTTCAAAATGAAGTGGGGTTGTGTTCCACAGAAGCCTCTGATGAATGAATGACTGAATGAATGACTGTGTGATCACACTTTCAGTCAGTGTTGAGGTGTCAGCTTGAACAGGTGAATGAATGTTTTATTGGCTGAACAGATGCTGTACATTCTGTCCACACTGAGAACACACAGCACACTGTTAGCCTAGCTCTGTTTAAATATAAACCAACACCTTACTGATGTCTGCCAACATGAAGAGATCCTCCTCACCGTCAGGGCAGGTCCCTCTGGGACAGGTGAACACCTGTGGAACAGTCTGTTTGCAGCAGGAAGTTAACGGGTCTCACCTGAGGTGGCGGTGTCCCCCCAGAACCCGGAGGCACACCCGATCCGGACCGGTGTGGTACCGGCAGAGCTGGTGTAACACCTGGAGCTGGTTGTGTTTTCATTTACTGCACTCGGTGATGACGCATGAGAGGAGCCACAGCTGGAAAACTTCAGCTTCAAAGGCGCATTGACGCAGTTTCCTGCGCTTCTGGCGCGAGACAGCCTCGCGAGGACGGGCGGCGCGTGTCGCAGTGAATGCGTGAAAGTAGACATCGTTAAATTGTTCGTTAATTAGTCATAAAATCGAGAAAACGAGGAGAAAAGACGATCGAGTCTTCTCTGACAGGTTCAAGGTGCACTGGTCCGGAGATAAAAATAGACCGAGCGGAAACACGTCAAAGAAAGGTTCCGCTTGTCTCCGCTTCCTGTCCTGTGGGTTTTAACCGCTGGATTATGTTTTTACATGCACAAGTTAAAAAAGTTAAATACATAATAACTACGATTAAATAATAATAATAATAATAATAATAATAATAATAATAATAATAATAATATTAATAATAATAATAATAATAATTAAAGAAAGAAATATTTTAACCTTTTTATTTTACACAAACACACATATTTTAAAACAGAGTCATGAACAATTTGAGGAAAACGTCACAATCTTAGGCTTATTCCCATTACTTGAAGATTTTTTTTATCAAAATGTGTTTTTTTCCAAATAATGTTTGATGTAGATAAAGGAACGACATTAACCAGAAATTGGACAATAGACAGGTATGTTTTAATTAATTATATTTGTTTGTTTCTTACTTTGTGTTATTGGGTTTTTTTTACAAAAAATAAATAAATAGACCACATTTGTAAAGAAAAAAAAGTCAACTTTTTTTTCTACTTATTTTTATATTTATTTTTCTTATTTTTCTTATTGCAATAAAACAAAAAAGAAAAAGAAAGAAAGAAAGAAAGAAAGAAAGAAAGAAAGAAAAACTAAATAAACTGACTTAAAGGAAAAGCGTACAGAAATGAGAACCAAATTTAACCCTGACCTGCTTGACTCCACCTGAAACTCCCAGACTTAGTTTTCCATTAAAAACCCATTGGGTGATGTAGGAACCGGTCCAGGCTCAGGTCAGAGCCGTGCTGCAGCTGCAGGGCGATTAGGCAAAGTATCTGTGCTGCGGTGCAGTGTTCGGTTTTGAATAGCATGTCAGAGAGAGTGTGTCTCCGCTGGATTTGTATATGAGTGAGTGGGTGGGTGTGTGGTTGTGGTTTCTGATTTTCTGGTCCATTAAAACTGTTTGCACTGAAGGAATCGGTCCACAAAGTGAGCGACAGCTTGTACACTTTACACTTGATGATTTGAAATCTGGTTTTATCTTCAGGCTCTTTTCACAGCAGGGGGTTAGGAAACTCAAAACCAGTCCTACAAACATCTTAACCTTGGCAGGACTGGGTGTCTGCTTGTCTTTAGCTTTGTTTCGCAGAGACGATGAACTCCTCTCTAAACGCCTCAGAGCAGACCCCCGGGTGGAACCCCTGTCCCTCGTCTCCAGTAGGACTCCAGATCTTCTTCACCGTGGAGGTCGTTAACGTTGTGGTATGTTGAGTTTCAGTTAGTCTAACGAAGGGCAGGCTAATGCGTTTAATCAACATGAACTTATCAAATCAAGGGATTCGTTTTAAGCTGGTTAATAAATCAGATCATCAGCTAGGATAGCGTTCATGCTAACAGCAGCTTATCGTCAGTCAAAACAGATGAACATGAAGGAGCGTCTCAAAATGAAACCTCCAGAGCAACCTTTCCCTTGTTTAGCATCCTTTAAGACTTAGTGCTACGCTGCTTGGCTCCTGTTCTTTGGTTTTGTCCAAAGGTGAAAGTAACTAACAGCCCCCTGCAACCTTTTTGACCTTTGACCTCCAGTTTGGACTGCCAGTGAACGCCTGGACCGTTTGGTCGATCTGCTACGGCTCTCACTCTGTCCAAGCTCCAGAGGTAAACACTCGTCCTCACACTCTGATTCAGGCCAGTTCAGTTTGAGCCAAGTTTAGCTTAGCATAGCTTAGCTTAGGTAAGATATGTTTAATTTAGCTTT
Source organism: Halichoeres trimaculatus (assembly GCF_033239565.1). Classification (NCBI taxonomy): domain Eukaryota; kingdom Metazoa; phylum Chordata; class Actinopteri; order Labriformes; family Labridae; genus Halichoeres; species Halichoeres trimaculatus. Next base: position 24,821,015 of record NW_027437200.1, read on the forward strand.
GTTAAGGCTAGTCTAGCTTAGCTTAGTTAAGGTACATTTAGGTTAATTTAGCAGAGCTTAGCTTAGTTAATGTAATTTAACATTGCTTGATAGAGTTAAAGGTTAGTACAGGTTAGTTTAAGCTAGTTCAGGCTGGGTTAGCTCAGTACTGGTAAGTCTTCCTTAGCATGGTTTATGCTAGTTTAGCTGCACTAAGTTGATGTTGTTTTGGGCTCATTCAGATTAGTTAGCTTGATTAAGCTTATTTCAGGTTACTTTAGCTTGGCTAAGGTTAACTTAGCTTTACTTGAATGTTAGTTTAGCTGAATTTATGTTAGCTTTCCTAAATTTTAGCTTAACTCAGTTGAGGCTAGTGCCGTTTAGTTTAGTTTTAGTTTATGTTAGCTTAGGATAGTTTAGATTAGTTGAATAAAGCTGAGACAGGGTTAGTTTATGCTAGTTAAAGTGAGTTTGATTAGATTAGAATAGATTAGATTAGATTAGATTAAATTATAGTATATTATAGTATATTAGATAAGATTGGATTGGATTACATTAGGTGAATTTAGTTCAGATTATTTTGGGTAAACTCAGGTTAACCTGGGTAAGTTAAGGTAAGTTAGTTTGGCTTGGTTTTCTTAAGGTGAGTGTAACAGAGCTTCGTTAAGGTTAGCTTGGCTCAGTTCAGTTGAGTTTATCTGTAGGTTAATGTGATTTTCAGTGAGTTAGCTGGTTTGTTTTGGGTCATGATGTCACTGATCCTCTTGTTTCCCTCTGTAGGTTTTCACTCTAAACCTGGCGTTGCTGGAGTGTGTGTACATCTTGTTTAGCTTCCTCCGTCCTCTCAACTATTACTCCCTCAGGAGCTCCTCTGTGTTCCTGTTCAACCTCTTCATGTACGGGCTGCTGCTGGCAGGTAACCGCTCTCTGTCTCCTTCCACCCTGAGTTTAGAGGTTTAAACCGGTTTCAGCCGGTCTGAATCTTCCCGTCTGCAGGTCGACCTCTGTTTCAGGCGTGTGTGTGTCTGGAGAGATACCTGGGGGTGGTTCATCCTGTGGTCTACCTGAGGTCAGAGAAGAATAAGAACACCTTCATGAGTGGTCAGATGAACTGTTTAAAGTGCTGAAACTATGCTTTGACGTCTCTCAGGTATAACTCTGTGAGGATCCGTCTCTTCACCCTCCCTCTGGTTTGGGGTTTGACCCTGGTCTTCTGCGTTTGCAGCGTCCTGAAGTTGATCTTTGCCTTCCCAGCCCTCTTCCTGCTGCTGTTGATGTTTGAGGGTTTCTGCTGCGTCAGGATCTTACAGGTCAGAGGAAACCACACCGCTCCTGCTGCTGCCCAAACTACACTCTGAGCTAGCTTTTAAACACATTTCCATCGTTGTGGGTGGTGTGACGTCTCAATAATCCGCCTCCAGGTTCTGCGTCGGCCCGCTTTAGGTGACGGGAGCCCAGTGCATGACGATCCAGCCAAGAGGAAGGCTTTCATCACGGTTCTGGTCCTGCAGGTAGATTCACTGCTCCCTGATCCTGCTTCAGCAGTTTCAAAGTTAATCCTGGGAGCATCTCCTCAGGTGTGTTGTGTTACAGGTAATGATGGTGTTGAACTACCTGCCCACGGTGCTGGCAGTGCCGCTGCGAGGTCAAATATCCCCACACGCTTACACGTGTCAGCTGATGCCTGCCTCGCTGTCTTTCTCCGTGTTCGGCAGCTTCGTCCAGCCCCTCGTGTACCTGATGAGGAGGGGAGTGTTACCCTGCAGGAACAGGTGTGGACCACGCACTCACAGCAGGACTACCCCGATCTAGAAGGTTACAAACTTTGGTAGTTACAGAGTCTTTGGTGGTTGAAGCACAAAGAACTGGGTCCAGAGTGGGCTCTGAACCAGTTCTTGTGGAAATAAGGTGAGAAACACTCACAGGACAGGGAAGGATGAAGCTTTTTCTGATTGTCAGACCATCCCATCGGTGATAGTGTTGTTTTTGAACATAAATTGCATTTAAACTTGAATATGAGAGATTTTGCATCATGCAAACAACCTGCAGGTTTCCCGCCCACGCTGACAAAAGCAACACGGTCAGTCATCATCAAGACACCTGTGGAGAGCAGACCGGTTAGTGCCGGCATCAGGAAAGGTGTTTACAAGGTGGGTCTGTTTGCAACTTTTTGAACATTTCCAGATTTGAATTCAATTTTCAGTCAGGACTTAGGGACAACATTCACTACATCGCTGGACGCATTCGTTTGGACAAACTAAAAAATCCTGAGAAGACTAGAAATGGAGGCAGCTGAATTGGATTTTAAAAAAGGCATGACATCTAAATATCAAAGAGTCTAAATATGAAATTTCAACAATGAACAAATGGTCAAGGTGCGTTTATTTCAAGGAGCTGCCAGAGCTTCTTCCAGAAGTGGTTGTGGACTAATATAACACCCACCAAGCTTCTATTTTGGTCCATACATTCTAACCTTTCCGACCCTACAGCCCAAACTCTGTGTCTGTGCTTTAAATCAACAGGTTGGTTTTTGTATTTTCTCCCTTACAGGCTTCCAGACATCCACAATGGAGGCCAACTCCTCCTTGCTGAACGACCCCGTCAGCTTCCTTTGCTCCTCCCGCGCTGTTTTCGACATCAACTTCTCTGTTTCCACTGCCGTGTCTGTGCTGCTGCTCTTCCCGCTCTACGCCCTGGTGCTCTGGAAAGGTTTCCATCGATGGAGGCAGCAGAGCTCAGCCACAGAAACAACAAGCCACTCCGACGTCTTCACCTACTGTATCGTCTTCATGGAGGTCATTGGTTTTTTGGGATTCCTTCTCTTCTATTTCGGTTCGGGCAGAAGCGATGACCAGATGATGATAGTTTCATCTTGTTGTATTAACTTTGCTTACTTGGGACAATCCTTCATCCATTGCCTGACTTGCGTGGAGCGCTATCTCGCTGTTTGTCGTCCCATCACGTACAGAGCCCTGAGAAAGTCGGGCAGAGTGGCTGTCCGAAACATCAGCCTTGGTTGTGTTTTGCTGTTGTGCTCTTGTTTAACGGTTTGCCAAGTGTTGCTCCCTGGTTTCCCCTTCGCTGTGTATTTTGTAGTTTTCACAGTGATCACAGCGATCGTCTGTTTCTGCAGCTTGTCTGTTCTGCACGCTCTGGTCCGCCTCGGGCTGGGGAAAGTGGGCAGGGGCCAGGGGCAGATTGACCCATCGAAGCGCAGGGCTTTGCAGACCGTCATGGCCATAATGGCGACGCTGCTCCTCAGGTTTTGTGGGATAGGGGTTTCCACGATAGCAGCCAGCTTCTGGCCATCGAGTGAAACGAGTAACTGTGATATGCTTTTGACTACAGTGTGGTTGTGTATGCCCAGTAGCTTAGTCTTACCTCTGCTGTTTCTGCTCAGGGCAAGAACGCTAGCATGTTGTAGCTGCAACTTCATCCGAATGAGAGTCTCCGCAGAGGTGGGTCAGGGTTAGGTTGTTGGGGTTAGGTCTTAAGGATTAGGGTAAGGTATTAAAGGTAAGGTCCTTAGGGTGTGTTTAAGGATTGGCGTTGGATCTTTAGGGTTAGGTTTTTAGGATTAGGGTTAGATCTTTAGGGTTAGCATTGGATTCTTAGGATTAGCATTTGACCTTTAGGGTTCGGCCTTAAGGATCAGGGTTTATGTCTTTAGGGTCAGATCTTTAGTATTTGATCTTAAGAATTTGAGTTGGATCTTTAGGGTAAGGGTTAGGTCTTTGAAGTTGGGTCTTTAGGACAAAGATTAGCATTGGATTTTTAATGCTTGAATGGTCTGGCTCCACCTTATTTATCTGACCTGTCAAAGCCTCATATGACCACCAGGGGGCTTAGATCACTAAACCAGTTGCTCCTGACAGTGCCTTGGACAAGGCTCTCCTCTCGTGGGGACAAAGCCTTCGTGTTGGCGGCACCAAAGCCGTGGATCAGCCTACCTATCCAGGTTAGAGCTGCTCAGTCAACTGAGCAGTTTAAAACACTGATAAAAACCATCTTTAATCTTCGGCGTTAAGTCCCAGCGAAACCAGTAATCTTGGCTTTTATCTCTTTTATCTTTGTATCTTTTATCCCTTATATTTTATTCCCTGTCCTCTCTTTTATTCTTTTTTTATTGTTTTATTATTTTACTTCTGTTTTTATGCATATATTCAATGTTTGGCTCATTCTTATTTATATTTTACTGTTTCTATTTTCATGACTGTTTTATTATCATCACCAGGTTTTTGATACAAAGTGTATGAGAGATTATTTTGTACCCCTGTACAGCACTTTGGTCCACCGAGATTGTTTTTAACTGTGCTCTATAAATAAACTTTGACTTGACTTTAGGGAGAGGGTTAGGTCTTAAGATCTTTAGGATTTGATCTTCAGAATAAGAGTTGGATCTTCAGAGTTAGGGTTAGGTCTTTAGGTTGGGTCTTTTGGATAAGGGTTGGATCTCTAGAGTTTGATCTTGATCTCTACGATGCAAATCAAACATTTAGATTTTCTAACTTAAGCAAATGAAAATAGTAGCAAGCTAAAGTTTCCGACTTGGTTTTTCTTTTTTTGAAGCTGTGTCTCAGGTTTTTACTAACAACAATCGTCTTCTCTCTAGCTGCGTTTCCACCAAGCAGACCGGTTCAGTTCGTCTCGGTACGGAGTGCATTTTGTGGCATTTCCACTGACTTATCCTGGGACAGATCCCCAAATAACAGAGACGAGCTGTCCCACTTTTTGGGACCCTTTCGTATGGGTGCCAGACTGAACCGGTCCGCTCTCTGAAGGTGGAGCTACAACACTGCAGACCGTTGATTGGTCCAAAGAATCGTCACTTCCTGTGCGACAGCGCCTGTTTTTCTCCTGGCGGCACACAGACTTCTCTGAAACAAAGCTTGATTGTTCTTTGTATCGAAGAGCTACATGCCATTTTTCTTCTTTGTTGGATTTATTAGCGGGGGTACACTGTGTCGTGCTTTCGGCATCTGGCTTACCACAGAGGGCACAGTTTGCTTTAGAAACGCAAACGTGTTCAGGCTTAACTGTGCCAAACTGTGCCAAACCGTACTAAACCGAACGGAACTGCTGGGTGGAAATGTGGCTTTTATTTCCGAAAAAACATTAACTCTGGTTTTGTCCTGATTTAATGGAATAGAACTTTGCTTCATCAAAATATTCACTTGCTCTGAATGGTGAGGCAACGTTGGACTGAAACCATCTGGAGTTAGTGCTAGATTTATCTGAGTGTCATCAGCATAACTATGATAGCTGACATTAAGACTAACTAAAACTTAACTGTAATGAGAAAAAATATGTCAAAACTAACTAAAACTAAAGTATAATGAGAAAAAATATGTCAAAACTAACTAAAACTTAACTGTAATGAGAAAAAATATGTCAAAAATAAATGAAATTAAACTTTAATGAGTATAGTACATATTAAGAGATATTTGGTTTCTGTGTCGTTGGTTTTATCTGTTTTTGTTGTTGCTGTAGTTTCAGATCCCTTCACATTGTTTACGGGTGTTTTTTATTTAAGGGTGAGGATTTTGACCCTTTATTTGGTGATGGTGAATCATTATGGATATCTTCCCATTTGCCTCTCTTGTTGGGTCATATTTGTATGACTCTATCTCTGTAGGTTTTTATACTTAGGTTTCTCTTTATTAAAACCCAACTGTGATCAGTTAAAATCTGAACGTCTGTGACTACATTTTCAGATGTCTGCTGCTGTTTCTGAGACAATAAAAATATTGTTCATTATCTGACCGAAGGAACCTTTGGTCACTTCATCTGTCCGCCTTTTGAAATCTGCTCCTGCGCTCTGACAGAGGTAGTGGTGTAGTGATAGACATGCAAAACCAGGGACCTTACCACAGCTCATGCTGTGTTGGGAGCACGCAAATCACCCAGCACTGAGAGCCTGGTTATGTCACTTTCAAGATAAATGGGACCAATGGGCAACAAGATGGGGAGAAAATTGAGAGTGGGGAATGACATGGGCTGGATTCAAACCCGGGCCACCCGCTCAAGGGTTTGAAACTAGACTTCTAGGCTCTTTAATTATAAGCTGATTAGGGAAACAGTTACCTCTTTTCTCCAGCAGAGGGCGAAATGTTTTCTCTGGCTCACATGTGACGTGCCCTTTTTGGGAGAATATGGTTCCTGGTAGCAAAGTATTGTCTACATGTGTCGATGGAGTTGTGTTCAGTCTGTTCTCAGTCTGACTGAGCTCATGGTCTGATTTTTGAAGCAGCATGTGAACATACAGAGTGAGGCCAATCCAGTGTTTGGTTCAGGTCATTGAAGGTCGCATCAGTAACACCGGGGCATCACCGTGTCTTCCCCCGTCATTTGCATGGCTGCTCATTGCCTCTATCTCTGTGTTCCCTGAATACACAGTGTCACTTCTGTTTTGCATTTGACCTAAACTCTGAAGCTAACCTTAGATTACACTGCCAGAGATGATCAAGATTAGCTTCAGAGTAATTTACAGCGGGGGCTCAAACAGATCAACTCCAACAAAAGAAAGATGAATATGTGTCAGAAAGACCAACAGCCACTCACACAGCATTAGTTTTTATTCCTCAGGTGATTTAACAACATCTTCACCATAAATAAAACATTTGGTGACACGTGGTACATCTGCTTTTTCAGTACACGTCGCTTTTTTATCTGGAAGATGCTCATCACTCAGCCTAATTCAGCTTTGCGTCTACAACAGGACAGAGTCTCTGCTCGGTGTAGGAACAGCAGCGGTAACACCAGACTGCCGGGCAGAGAGAACCAGACCGCGGACGTCAGCACAGCACATCCAACACGTCTCTGCAGCAGCATCGAGGCCTCCAGAGCATCACAGGCCAGCATCCCCCCAAAGCACAGGAGCAGCACCCCTGTGATGATGAGGATGGTGTGGAAAGCCTTACGCTTCATCTGATCTGCCTGTTTCTTGTCCCCCCCAGCCTCACCCGGGCCGGGACGCTTGAGGACGTAGAGGACTGAGAGGCTGCAGAAACACACGATGGTTAGGGACAAACCCACAAAGCAGAAATACAGGATCATGTTAGCCTTGTCGCTGGTTAGCGCAACTACGAGAGCCCAAAGCAAGCACAGCAACCAAACACAACCAATGCTGATGTTTCTGATCCGGACCCCGCCGTCATTCTTGGCCTGCAGGTAGAGGACTGGGTGGACGACGGCCAGGTAGCGCTCCACACAGGTCAGGGTGTGAAAGGTCATTTTGGCACACCAGGTGCAGGAGAACACCTCATTGCCATATCTCATCACTTCAGCCAGATCGGCGTACAAACCGACGCAGAAGACGACGGACGCCACCACGAGGATCATCTCCATGGCCATCATGTGGAAGGTGAAGATGTCGGAGTGGCTGGTTGTCGCTGCCGGATTGGAGCGCTGACGCTTCCATCGCCTGCACCCCACGTACAAGACGAGGGCGGAGAGCGGGAGGAGGAGGAGGATGTTGGTTATGAAGAAGGCTGTGAGGATGGTGACGTCCAGGTTGCTCCAGGAACACTGCTGAGCGGGGGCGGAGTGGTTGGAGGAGTTCACCGACAGCGCCATGGCGTGACGATCTGAAAGGAGGGGGAGGGGAGGCAGAGAGGAGACGATAGATCAGGGGTCTCACACTCGCGTTACCTGAGGGACACAGAGCATTCAGGTTCTGCTCAGTAATTATGAGCATCTGAAGAAGGTCAGTTACGTCACCACGATGTGTTCAATGCCGTGTTGTAAATGTGTTATGAGTTGGACATTTGATTAGTCTCAATACAAAAAAATGAGTGTTCAAAGTTTTGTTGTTGTTGTTTGTTTTTATAGCAGCATAAAACAACAACAACATAATAGCTGACAGCAACAAAGAAAATAGACTTTTCAGAGTTTTGGACAGTTAACCCTGTTGTTGTTGTAGATATTTGTATATCAAGCACATATTCCATGTGCTTTTTGTTTTACTTACCCATTAAAGTTGATCACTACATATTTACCTATGGACTTTCTTGAGCCAGAACACTTTGTTTTGTTGCATATCAGTGCTTGACTGTTAAATACAATAAAATACAGGCTACCTATTTGTCGAGTGGTTAATTGAAAGTTTATTTGCAATCAGAGGAGTAATAGCATGTTGCAAATCAGTTAAATGAGAATAAGACAACCAGTATTACTAATTTACATGATAATACTCTGACTTGTTAAGTTGCTTCTTGTAAAAAAGGAAACAAATTGGCTGTTATTACACCAGGCACCGTCAAGAACACTGAAAAACAGGAAAATTGAAGGTTGTAATAGATGAGTTAGAGGGGCCCACACTAATATTCTTTCAGGGGCCCCAGAATTCCTAGCAACTGCCCTGACAATAAGACACTTTTTACTTAAAATAAGAGACTTGATAAGATTTCATTTTTTGCTCCCTGCCATCCACAGTCCTGTCCTCTCCAAATAAAAGCAGAAAAGAAATTCAGATATGTTGTTTTCTTATTGTAACAGCAAAAACACTCAACATGATCCGTTTGCACCACTGAAAGACCCCCTGCTGTTCTGGGCTCTGTTGGTCCTTGTGCCCATTGAGACCTGGCTCTTCTAAGGGTGAAGACTTAAATTATTTACAATTACTATAACAGTACATCTGAACACCAACCTCTGCAGTTTCCTGTACACTTCCTTCGCCTCCGAACCCGAGGACGGTCTGCTGCTGGGCGCTGCCTGACCCTCTCAGACAACGTGAGTTCATGCGTGATATAAGTGTGAATATTTATGTGCTGTCCTATGCATTGTGTACACAGGACACACAGGTGAGAGGAGGTCTCTGCTGAGTTTTCCATGTTTGATCAAGCAAAGCAGTAGGCAAATGTAGCTTTCCCAGGACGCCACATCTGAGGAGAGACTGCACCATTTCTCCAAACTCTGTCGTTTCATTAATAAACATGTGGTGAATAAAAAGAAGCACGTTATCCTCTTCAGCCAACACATTTATTACCCTCTGTGAAATACCCAGTAGCATTAGCATTAGCATTAGCACAACTTCTCCAACACCAGATAGACATGCTGCATGATAAATAAAAATCACAATATTTAAAATCTCTGATAGAAACTTTCCCAGGATGAATTAAGAGGCAACAGAAAAAGCTCCGCCCCCTCTGAGCTTTCACTCAACAGGCAACACGAAAGTGGCAGAAAACGCAATTCTTTGAGTGTCTTTCCCCAAAAACTCCACTGGAAATGCTGAAGATTACAGCAGAAATAAACATGTTTACAGCCTCTGAGCTCTGAAATTTCCTATTCACAGTTTGAAATCAGAAACACTGACTTCAAAAATAAGTAGTAGGTGTAAGAGCTGATCGTGATGCAACGTGCTTTGAGCCGTCATCATGAAGCCCATAGAGGTCTATCAGAGTCTATCCACTGATCCAGAGTCAGAAAACCAAGACTTAGCTCTGATCAGCTCACGTCTCTGTCAGGCTGAGTCTCTGACAATCCTTGTTACCGTCTGTCACTGAGGGCCTGGGGCCGGGCTACGAGCTGCTCCTGGTGAAGCTGGCGTCGTCTTACAGGACAGCATGCACACTGGTCTCACCTGGACCCGGCTCCAGTATCCCATCCTGAACTCCATCCATAGACTTTATAAAACAGACTCCATCTTCCTGTCGAGAAACAGGCACCATGGACGTCTGTGTTTTTTTGAGATCGATGCAGAAATAAAGTCTTGGGGTGCACCGATCACACTTTTCTGGCCGATCACCGATCTTTGAAAAGTCTGACCTGTTGATACCGATTTTTGCCGATACCGATTTTTCTTTTTGTAATCAATAGCACACACTTTCAATGTTCCAATGTTATTTTATTGCAAAATACTGTAAACAACACAAATTGGATGTTTTGACTGCACATAAACAATTATAAATGAAAAGTTGTGAATATTGCTGTCCAAACTAGTCTTTCATTTTCCAAATTCTTAAAAAAATAAACAATACTTGTGCAACAGGTTACACTGCAGGCCTCTGTGATGCCCCAATGAAAGACCCCCTGCTGTTCTGGGCTCTGTTGGTCCTTGTGCCCATTGAGACCTGGCTTTTCTAAGGCCCAGTGTCTCTGGGTGTACGTGCTAACCCACTGAGCCTGATCGTTAGCGTGTTCATAAAGCCTTTCATCACAGTAACTCCACATCTCCATCAGCACAGATCAGCAGAGATGCAGACGAAAACCAGCTCACAATTTGTTCAAACTAACCCTCAGAATATTTCTACTGAACTGGACTTTTTACATTTATTTTAATGATTAATGTTCAGCTGCAGGTGGTGTCAAAGCTACAATAATAACTAAATGTTGGAGCCAGAGCACGTTTGGTCTAATGCCTCTTCATCACTTTGATCCATGGATCGACCTCTATTCATACTGGATTTACAGCCAGAGTAAAGGAGATCGGAAAATCAGGGGAAAGTGTTTAAGGAAAACTAACAACAAGTCAAATGCAGAAAAAAAACAGCAGCAATGAGTCTATAGAGGTGGTGAAGGAGGCAGAGCAAGAAACCTTCAGTTGAACACTTTTTATGGCACATTGAAGAGATTTAAGGCAAAGGTCCACAGCCATGACACGTGTCTCAGTAAATCTAAGCTGCTCTCCTAAATGAGCAAAAACATCAGCAAATCATCATTTTGTTCAACTTCATGAAAAGGTGAAGTCAGACTCTTCAAACCAATGAAACAGCTGCTTTCATGTCTCCATGTAAAGACAGCAGACACCTGGAGGAGCTCAGACACGGATCATAGGCTGGCTTATGTTTTGTACTTCATGCCAAGAATGTGATCATTCCAAAACCTGTCCCCATAGACTCGAGTCCTGCTCTTTATGAGCCAGACCGTCAGGTTGAAGCTCTGTGTGTGACTGAGAGCTTCCACTAGGATTCAGTGTGTGCTTCTCTCCAGCAGGGGGCGGTGTGGAGCTGTGCAGCGACTCTCTGATAGCGGACCGTCGCTGCTTCCTCCATCTACCGAGCGGAGCTGCCGTGGAAAGAAGAGCCTCTCTCCGCCTCTCGTCCGTTCTCCTCTTTGACTCAGGTTTGTTCGCTTTGAAAACTTTGAAAACGCTTTGAAATGTGGTTTGACTCTCTGAGGAAGCTTCATCCATGTTAGAAAGGAGGTTAAAGTGTTGGATTGGAGATTTGTGGACACTCAGAAACTTTACATCTGCTTTGTATCGTAGCTGGGCGGAGCCCATGGCGTCTTTTAGTGGATTCAAAACAAAGAGTCTGGTTTAGTTTGGGCTCCAGGTCATTTCGTGGTGTAGTAAATGTGTTTCTGCTGTAAAGCTTTGTTCCAGAGGGAAAAAGTGAAGCTAGAGTTTGTGCTGTCAGGGAGCTGGTCAGGGTTCGCCATCTGTGACACAGTCAGTTAAACACTCCCACCAGGGATGAAGGAAATGAAGGGAGGAGAGGAATCGAGGAAACATGAAGCGACGTGTTTCGGTGATGACAGCATCAGCTGATCTCTAACAGCTGTTTGTGTGTCTGCGCATGTGCGCTGTGATAACTCTGATCAAACAGTATCAGAGCTCTGTCTGTCCCTGTAACCTGTCAAACAAACACGTTAGCATGAAGAAAAGCTGCTCTCTGTTTATTCTGAGAGCAGTTTGAAACACACCGACCACTTTCAGCTGAAATGCCTCATTATTAGATCCAGGGTTGAGGCTGGGTCAGAGCTGGAGCTTATTAATTAACCTGGTTAATTGTTTCTTACGGTGGCCCTGAAGGCCAGTGAGAATGACTGTTTTAAAAAAGTACAAAATAAATTTCAGAAGCACTAAAACATTTCACAAACCACAAATATATTAGAGCTGAAACGGTTCCTGGAATAATTTGAGGTTCTCACTAAAAACTGCTGGGTTAATTCGTCAACCCAACTGCTGAGTTATGACACTGGTAACCCATTATGGGTTATTATAATGCAGTTCAGGGTTATTTCCACGACTCATGTGGTGGGTCAGATTTTTTAACTCAGTTCATGGGTTGTTTTGGCCACTGTTGGGTTATCAACAGGTTCGTGCACAGACCCGTCCCTCCGTCGTTGCTCCTGTCTCCTCACTCTGCGACCCGTCTGCCGCACAGAGGAACAGGAGTGGTGCTGTGGCCGTCTGACACAACACAGGTTTGTGTTTGTTTCTTTACATTTCTGAGTAGGTGTTAGTGGTTGATGGGATCTCAGTGAAATGAAGTGTAATGAACGTGTGTGTGTGTGTGTGTGTGTGTGTGTGTGTGTGTCTGTGTCTGTGTGTGTGTGTGTGTGTGTGTGTGTGTGTGTGTGTGTGTGTGTGTGTGTGTGTGTGAAGGTGGGGGCTCTGCTATGGATCAGTGTGAGGACAGAGAGGGGGGAGCCCCTCCCTCTGAAAGCCCTCTGTGGGGGGACCAGGAGAGCCGGACCAGAGCTCAGAGGTGAGACCAGGATCTGCACCTGTCCATGGACCAGCATCACTGCACCATCATGATTCACACTCACAGCTCTGTGTGTGTGTGTGTTTGTGTGTGTGTGTTTCTGAAGCAAAAAGCAGCAACATGGACCAGACTCTCCTGGACCTGGACCTGGACCCAGCTGTGTCTCCTTTAAGAGTGATTGGTCTATGCCTCGATCTGTTGACTTCAAAGATGGCCGTCAGTCTGCTGATGAAATGTAAGAGCGTTAAAGTGAAATCATCTAAAAAACTCAGAGCGTGTTGAACTTTTTCTGTGTTTATGATTCTTTCAGAGACAAGAGACCTGGACCTGGACCCAGCTGTGTCTCCTTAAAGAGTGATTGGTCTATGTACATCGGGATTGATTTCCAGTCTTCAGAGCCTTGTGCTGATGAAAGGTGAGCCTGTCAAAGGTAACTTCCTGTTGTTGTGTGGTAAACCTCTGATCCTGACTGTGCTGGGTCTTTTCTCTGTGAAGGGGGACATGTTTCAGTCTCTGTGTCTCTATCAGGATCCCACAGCAGTAACCAGGACTGGAGGCAGAAAGACCAGGACCCAGCGTGTCTCTGTGTCCTGTGTTTGTAGGAGGATCCAGCAGATAGAGTCCAACACATGATCACAGTGTGTGGTTATTTCATAAACACTCCACCATCTTCTGTTTGTTCCTCAGAGGTCAGAGGTCAGAGGCTCCCATTGGTCGGTCTGCCCAGCAGCAGAGATCAGAGGCTCCCATTGGTCGGTCTGCCCAGCAGCGTCACACTCAGCTGGACTCCATCATGACGGTGAGCAGACGTACAAACACAGCTCCTCCTGAGCCTCAGAGCACACACTCTTCCTGCTTGGAGCTCTGTGATCCAGTCTCCATGCTGGACTCTGCAGACCAGCAGGCTCTCTGTCTGTCACACAGGATCTGATCTGACCTCAACCAGTTCAACCAGTTCAACCAGTTCAACCAGTTCAACCAGTCCAACCAGTCCAACCTGACATTTTCTTCTCTTCCAGCTGCTCCAGGAGAACATCATCAGCTTCGTAAAGAGCCAGCTGAAGGAGATCCAGAGGACCCTGAGTCCAGATTACCCAGAATGCTTTGAGAGCCAGAGGGAGGATGAGGATGAGGAGCAGAGGAGGAGCAGAGAGGCCTTCCTGAAGATCACTCTGCACTTCCTGAGGAGGATGGAGCAGGAGGAGCTGGCTGACTGTCTGCAGAGCAGTAAGAGGATTTGAACATTGAACATGATGGAAAGAGGAAATGGAGACAACATGGGAGAGGGTTACATTTCAAACTCTGCTCTGAATATGACGCTCACACCTGGATCACATCTATGAGCTGAAGATTTCAGAGAGGAGCCAAATCAAATCCATCCTGATGTCAGAAAGTAGAAACTCAGACTGATTGTAGCTTCACATCATTCATTACATTTCTGTTTTCTTCATCCAGGAACTGAGGGTGCTGCAGCGTGTCAACGTCAGCTCAAATCCAGCCTGAAGGAGAAGTTCCAGTGTGTGTTTGAGGGGATCGCTAAAGCAGGAAACCGGACCCTTCTGAACCAGATCTACACAGAGCTCTACATCACAGAGGGAGGGACTGGACAGGTCAACCAGGAACATGAGGTCAGACAGATTGAAGCAGCATCCAGGACACCAGACGGAGCAGAAACTACCATCAGACAAGAAGAGCTCTTTAAAGGCCCACCTGGACGACAGGGACCAATCAGAAGAGTGCTGACAAAGGGAGTGGCTGGCATCGGGAAAACAGTCTTAACACAGAAGTTCACTCTGGACTGGGCTGAAGACAAAACCAACCAGGACATCCAGTTCACCTTTCCCTTCACGTTCAGAGAGCTGAATGTGCTGAAAGAGAGAAAGTTCAGCTTGGTGGGACTGGTTCATCACTTCTTTCCTCAAACCAAAGAAGCAGGACTCTGCAGGTTTGAAGACTTCCAGGTCCTGTTCATCTTTGACGGGCTGGATGAGTGTCGACTTCCTCTGGACTTCCACAACAACCAGGTCCTGACTGATGGTACAGAGTCCACCTCAGTGGATGTGCTGCTGACAAACCTCATCAGGGGGAACCTGCTTCCCTCTGCTCGCCTCTGGATGACCACACGACCTGCAGCAGCCAATCAGATCCCTCCATGGTGTGTTGACATGGTGACAGAGGTCAGAGGGTTCAGTGACCCTCAGAAGAAGGAGTACTTCAGGAAGAGGTTCAGAGAGAAAAAGAAGCAGGCCAGCACCATCATCTCCCACATCAAGACCTCCAGAAGCCTCCACATCATGTGCCACATCCCGGTCTTCTGCTGGATCACTGCTACAGTTCTGGAGGATGTGCTGAAGACCAGAGAGCGGGGAGAGCTGCCCAGGACCCTGACTCAGATGTACATCCACTTCCTGCTGGTTCAGTCCAAAGTAAAGAGCATCAAGTATGAAGGAGGAGCTGAGACTGATCCAGTCTGGAGTCCAGAGAGCAGGAGGATGATGGAGTCTCTGGGAAAACTGGCTTTTGAGCAGCTGCAGAAAGGAAACCTGATCTTCTATGAATCAGACCTGACCGAGTGTGGCATCAACAACAGAGACGCCTCAGTGTACTCAGGAGTGTTCACACAGATCTTCAGAGAGGAGAGAGGACTGTACCAGGACCAGGTGTTCTGCTTCATCCATCTGAGCGTTCAGGAGTTTCTGGCTGCTCTTCACGTCCATCTGACCTTCACCGAGTCTGGACTCAACCTGATGGAAGAACAAACAACATCCCTGATCCCTGAGACCGCCAGAGACCAACCTGAACTGGAACACCTCCATCAGAGCGCTGTGGACCAGGCCTTACAGAGTCCAAACGGACACCTGGACCTGTTCCTGCGCTTCCTCCTGGGTCTGTCTCTGCAGACCAATCAGAGTCTCCTGAGAGGTCTGCTGACACAGACAGGAAGTGACTCACAGACCAATCAGAAAACAGTGGAGTACATGAAGAAGAAGCTCAGTGAGGATGTGTCTGCAGAGAAAAGCATCAACCTGTTCCACTGTCTGAACGAACTGAACGATCGATCTCTAGAGGAGGACATCCAACAGTACCTGAGAGAAGGACATCTCTTTGAAAGGGATCCGTCTCCTGCTCAGTGGTCAGCTCTGGTCTTCATCTTACTGTCCTCGGACAAAGATCTGGACCTGTTTGACCTGAAGGAGTACCGTCCTTCAGAGGAGGCTCTTCTCAGGCTGCTGCCAGTGATCAGAGCTACAAACAAAGCTGTGTGAGTGAACAAGTGACTGGGTGACTGAGTGAATGAGTGACTGAGTGAACGAGTGACTGAGTGATTGAGTGAATGAGTGAACAAGTGACTGAGGGAATGAGTGACTGAGTGAACGAGTGACTGAGTTAATGAGTGACTGAGTGAACAAGTGACTGAGTGATTGAGTGAATGAGTGAACAAGTGACTGAGCGAATGAGTGAATGAGTGAACGAGTGACTGAGTGAATGAGTGACAAGTGACTGAGTGAACGAGTGACTGAGTGATTGAGTGACTGAGTGAACGAGTGACTGAGTTAATGAGTGACTGAGTGAACGAGTGACTGACTGAGTGAATGAGTGAACAAGTGACTGAGCGAATGAGTGACTGAGTGAACGAGTGACTGACTGAGTGAATGAGTGAACAAGTGACTGAGTGAATGAGTGAGAGATTTGAAACAGGATAATTTCTGTTCATGACCCTGAAACCATCTGTTTGTTCTCTTTCCATGATCTCCTTCAGGCTGAGTGGATATAACCTGTCAGAGAGAAGCTGGGAAGCTCTGTCCTCAGTCCTCAGCTCACAGTCCTCCAGGCTCAGAGACCTGGACCTGAGCCACAACAACCTGCAGGATTCAGGAGTCCAGACTCTGTGTGCTGGACTGAAGAGTCCAGACTGCAAACTGGAAACTCTCAGGTCAGGATGAAAGTGAAGTTAAACTCTTACTGTCAGTGAGTTTAAGAGACGTCAAGACACAAAGTCTGTCATGACTCTGAAGCTCCTCCAATGGTCAGAAAGGAAAGGTCCAGAAAGTCACACATTCAGTCAATCTTTACTAAAGTTGTCCAAAACTAAAAATCAGACGAGTAGGACACAGAAATGATCATGGACCGATGAATAAAAACAGGCATGGCTTTCAATCTTTAGTGAAACAACAGATGAAGAAAATGTTCATGTCTTCAAAGGTTTCATGGATGTGACCTGTCAGAGAGAAGCTGTGAAGCTCTGTCCTCAGTCCTCAGCTCACAGTCCTCCAGGCTCAGAGACCTGGACCTGAGCCACAACAACCTGCAGGATTCAGGAGTCCAGACTCTGTGTGCTGGACTGAAGAGTCCACACTGCAAACTGGAGACTCTCAGGTCAGGTCTTTGGCTCATCCTGCTCGAGGTCAGAGATAAAGAAATGGTGATAATCAGTGGACTTTTTCTCATGGCCTGATTCTTTTTCTAACCTCAGACTGTCAGGATGTCTGATCACACAGAGAGGCTGTGCTTCTCTGGCCTCAGCTCTGAGCTCCAACCCCTCACACCTGAGAGAGCTGGACCTGAGCTACAACCATCCAGGAGACTCAGGAGTGGAGCAGCTTTCAGCTGGACTTGAGGATCCCCTCTGCAGACTGGACACACTGAGGTAAAACCAGACGAGCAGAGCTCAGAGACTGAATGTGTTTGGTTCTTTTCAGAGCAGTGATTGGAGCTGGATCAGGAAACACACAGAGCAGCAGAGGAGCATCAGAGCGACTACTTTAAAGAGACAGATCAGAGGTAGAGCAGGGTTTGTCCTTCCTCATTTCAAAGAGGACATGAGAAGCAGAACGTGGACTTTATGGATCCAGAGAGCAACAGGCAGCCTTTGCTTTTGGACTCTTTGTCCTCTTCTTCTTCTTCTCCTCCTCTTCCTCCAGGATCTCCACGCTGTCAGAAAAAGGCACAGAGTGATGGAGACAGTTGGCTCAGAGGAGTTTCAGCCTGTTTCTCTGTCACAGGGACAAACTGAGGATCACTGCTTCATGTTGAGCAGCAGTTAGGACTGGTGTTGGACAGAAAATCACTCTGACTGTGTTTCTTCCTCCAGGGTGGACCACGGTGGACCGCGGTGGTTAAAACCTGGTCTGAAGAAGTGTAAGTGTGGAATCACTTTGACTCCTGATGAGCAAACAGCAGACTGTCAGCTAACAAAGAATGAAGCCTTCAGGTGTGTCTGATGATAAACTGCTGCTGTGTTGTGTCTTTTTCTCTCCATCAGATTTCTGTGAACTCACTCTGGACCCAAACACAGCTCACAGAAAGCTCAGACTGTCTGACAACAACAGGAAGGTGACACGTGTGGAGGAGGATCAGTCATATCCTGATCATCCAGACAGATTTGACTCCTGTCCTCAGCTGCTGTGTAGAGATGGTCTGACTGGGCGCTGTTACTGGGAGGTGGAGTGGGAAGGAGTGGTTTATATATCAGTGAGTTACAGAGGAATCAGAAGGAAAGGGCACAGGTATGACTTTGGGTTTGGATCTAATGATCAGTCCTGGAGTGTGGGCTACTCTGATAAAGGTTACGATGTCTGGCACAATAACAGACGAACATTCCTCCCTGTCTCCTCTTCCTCTGACTCTGGCAGAGTAGCAGTGTATGTGGACTGTCCTGCTGGCTCTCTGTCCTTCTACAGCGTCTCCTCTGACTCACTGATCCACATCCACACCTTCAGCTCCACATTCACTGAACC
Source organism: Halichoeres trimaculatus (assembly GCF_033239565.1). Classification (NCBI taxonomy): domain Eukaryota; kingdom Metazoa; phylum Chordata; class Actinopteri; order Labriformes; family Labridae; genus Halichoeres; species Halichoeres trimaculatus. The sequence continues at coordinate 24,839,166 of NW_027437200.1, forward strand.
TCTCTATCCTGGGTTTTGGTTTGACTGGCCTGGTTCCTCAGTGAGTGTGTGTGTGCCTGAGTGAGTGTGTGTGTTCCTCAGTGAGTGTGTGTGTTCCTCAGTGAGTGTGTGTGTTCCTCGGTGAGTGTGTGTTCCTCAGTGAGTGTGTGTGTTCCTCAGTGAGTGTGTGTGTTCCTCAGTGTGTGTGTTCCTTGGCCAGTGTGTGTGTTCCTCAGTCAGTGTGTGTGTTCCTCAGTCAGTGTGTGTTCCTCAGTCGGTGTGTGTGTTCCTCAGTCAGTGTGTGTGTGTGTTCCTCAGTGAGTGTGTGTGTTCCTCGGTGAGTGTGTGTTCCTCAGTGAGTGTGTGTTCCTCAGTGAGTGTGTGTTCCTCAGTCGGTGTGTGTGTTCCTCAGTGAGTGTGTGTGTTCCTCAGTGAGTGTGTGTTCATCAGTGAGTGTGTGTTCCTCAGTGAGTATGTGTTCCTCAGTGAGTGTGTGTGTTCCTCTGTGAGTGTGTGTATTCCTCAGTGAGTGTGTGTGTTCCTCAGTGAGTGTGTGTGTTCCTCAGTGAGTGTGTGTTCCTCAGGGAGTGTTTGTTCCTCAGTCAGTGTGTGTGTGTGTTCCTCAGTGTGTGTGTGTTCCTCAGTGAGTGTGTGTTCCTCAGTGAGTGTGTGTGTTCCTCAGTGAGTGTGTGTTCCTCAGTGAGTGTGTGTTCCTCAGTGAGTGTGTTTTCCTCATTAAGTGTGTGTGTTCCTCAGTGAATGTGTGTGTTCCTCAGTGACTGTGTGTGTTCCTCAGTGAGTGTGTGTGTTCCTCAGTGAGTGTGTGTGTTCCTCAGTGTGGGTGTGTGTGTTCCTCAGTGAGTGTGTGTGTTCCTCAGTGTGGGTGTGTGTGTTCCTCAGTGAGTGTGTGTGTTCCTCAGTGAGTGTGTGTGTTCCTCAGTGAGTGTGTGTGTTCCTCAGTGTGTGTGTTCCTTGGCCAGTGTGTGTGTTCCTCAGTCAGTGTGTGTGTTCCTCAGTCAGTGTGTGTTCCTCAGTCGGTGTGTGTGTTCCTCAGTCAGTGTGTGTGTGTGTTCCTCAGTGAGTGTGTGTGTTCCTCGGTGAGTGTGTGTTCCTCAGTGAGTGTGTGTTCCTCAGTGAGTGTGTTTTCCTCAGTCAGTGTGTGTGTTCCTCAGTGAGTGTGTGTTCCTCAGTCGGTGTGTGTGTTCCTCAGTGAGTGTGTGTGTTCCTCAGTGAGTGTGTGTTCATCAGTGAGTGTGTGTTCCTCAGTGAGTATGTGTTCCTCAGTGATTGTGTGTGTTCCTCTGTGAGTGTGTGTATTCCTCAGTGAGTGTGTGTGTTCCTCAGTGAGTGTGTGTGTTCCTCAGTGAGTGTGTGTTCCTCAGGGAGTGTTTGTTCCTCAGTCAGTGTGTGTGTGTGTTCCTCAGTGTGTGTGTGTTCCTCAGTGAGTATGTGTTCCTCAGTGAGTGTGTGTGTTCCTCAGTGAGTGTGTGTTCCTCAGTGAGTGTGTGTTCCTCAGTGAGTGTGTTTTCCTCATTGAGTGTGTGTGTTCCTCAGTGAGTGTGTGTGTTCCTCAGTGAGTGTGTGTGTTCCTCAGTGAGTGTGTGCGTTCCTCAGTGAGTGTGTGTGTTCCTCAGTGTGGGTGTGTGTGTTCCTCAGTGAGTGTGTGTGTTCCTCAGTGTGGGTGTGTGTGTTCCTCAGTGAGTGTGTGTGTTCCTCAGTGAGTGTGTGTGTTCCTCAGTGAGTGTGTGTGTTCCTCAGTGAGTGTGTGTGTTCCTTGGCCAGTGTTTGTGTTCCTCAGTCAGTGTGTGGGCCTCAGTCAGTGTGTGTTCCTTAGTCGGTGTGTGTGTTCCTCAGTCAGTGTGTGTGTGTGTTCCTCAGTGAGTGTGTGTGTTCCTCGGTGAGTGTGTGTTCCTTAGTGAGTGTGTGTGTTCCTCAGTGAGTGTGTGTTCCTCGGTGAGTGTGTGTTCCTCAGTCAGTGTGTGTGTTCCTCAGTAAGTGTGTGTTCCTCAGTGAGTGTGTGTGTTCCTCTGTGAGTGTGTGTGTTCCTCAGTGAGTGTGTGTGTTCCTCAGTGAGTGTGCGTTTCTCAGTCAGTCAGTGTGTGTGTTCCTCAGTGAGTGTGCGTTTCTCAGTCAGTGAGTGTGTGTGTTCCTCAGTGAGTGTGCGTTTCTCAGTCAGTGAGTGTGTGTGTTCCTCAGTGAGTGTGTGTGTTCCTCAGTGAGTGTGTGTTCCTCAGTGAGTGTGTGTGTTCCTCAGTGAGTGTGTGTGTTCCTCACTGAGTGTGTGTTCCTCAGTGAGTGTGTGTGTTCCACATTGAGTGTGTGTGTCACTCAGTGAGTGTGTGTTCCTCAGTGAGTGTGTGTGTTCCTCAGTGAGTGTGTGTGTTCCTCAGTGAGTGTGTGTTCCTCAGTGAGTGTGTTTTCCTCAGTCAGTGTGTGTGTTCCTCAGTGAGTGTGTGTTCCTCAGTGAGTGTGTGTTCCTCCGTCTGTGTGTGTGTGTGTTCCTCAGTGTGTGTGTGTTCCTCAGTGAGTGTGTGTTTCTTCGTCTGTGTGTGTGTGTGTTCCTCAGTGTGTGTGTGTTCCTCAGTGAGTGTGTGTTCCTCTTTTTCAAAGCAAGGATATCAATTTGGAGAGCAGGGATATAGAGGGGTGTCACCTTCTCCCAAGGAGAAATAAAAATGAGAAACCTGCTATAATTATTCGATTTGTCAATAGAAAACAAAAAAAAGAACTTCTCAAACAGGGACGAAAGCTGAAAGGGACAAATGTTTATATCAATGAGCACCTCACTAAGAAAAATGCAGACATTGCAAGGCAGGCTCGGCTGCTAAGGAAGCAGAAAAAAATACAATCAACATGGACATCAAATTGTAAAGTATTCATCAAGCTAAATGGCACTCCAGAACAAGCAAAAGTTTTAGTTATCAGAGAGTTAGTCCAACTAGAAAAATATCAGTAATGCCTTGATCTGCGAGTCCAGTTGCAGTCACCAACTATATTGGATCATGTTAAGTGAAGAAAATATTTCAAATGTGACTGGAAAATTACAACTAACCTATGCTTGAAAGTATACATACTACAATCCATGGAGACTCAGACCATAGGATAATGGAACACGAAAATAACATCGACCCAGACAAAAATCTATTTAACAAACTGACACATGACTGCACATATTACACAAATGATCAATTTGTTACAAGTGTAAAGGTTGTAGATAGCATAACAATGATTCACTTCAATAGTAGAAGTCTATATTCAAACTTTGATGCCATTAAGGAATATCTTAGACTGTTTATGAGACCATTCAGTGTAATAGCTGTATCTGAGACATGGATAAACCCTGAAAAGGCTGGAGACTTTGAAATAAATGGCTATGAATTCCTTCACTTGGATAGAGAAAATAAAAAGGGAGGTGGGGTTGGCCTGTTCATTAATAAAGACTTGCACTTTAAAAAAGTTGAAAGTATGACAACTGCCATCGATGATGTGATGGAGTGTCTTACTGTTGAAATTTGTATGGAAAAAGAGAAAAACTTTATTTTTAGTTGCATATATAGAACACCAGGATCCAATATTGACTTTTTTACTCACAGCATGGAAGGATTATTTACGACTCTATATCAGAAAAGGGTGTTTATTTGTGGAGACTTCAACATAGACTTGCTAAATCCAAATCACAACAAAAACACAGATTAATTTATCGATACCATGTACAGCATTGGGCTATTTCCCCTCATAACAAGGCCAAGCAGAATAACAACACATTGTGCCACCTTAATAGATAATATATTTACAAATGTTATGGATAATAACATAAAAAGTGGGCTATTAATCAATGATATTAGCGACCATTTACCCATTTTTGCAGCTTATGAGTGTAAAAACAAGAGCAACAAAAACAAGAGAACCATTATGTATCAAAGAATTAGAACAGAAAAGACGTTAAACAGTTCTAGAAATGAGCTAGTAAAGCAAGACTGGAAAACTGTATATGATGAGAATGATGTTGACAAATCATATGAAACATTCTTGCAAATATTTAAAATATTATATGATAAACACTGTCCATTAACACAATGTAAAATAAATAAAAAATATGCAGGACGACCGTGGATGACAAAAGGCCTACAAAATGCCTGCAAAAAAAAGAATACCCTTTATCGAGAATTTATAAAACATAGAACTATTGAAGCGGAAAAGAAGTATAAAACATATAAAAATAAACTAACTAATATTATGAGAACTTGTAAAAAAGAATACTTTTGTAAAAAGCTAGAATATTATAAAAACAATACAAAAGGTTTATGGAGTACACTAAACACTGTAATTAAAAATGGAACAAAGAATAATCAATATCCACAGTATCTTATAGACAAAGGAAGCAGTGTTAAAGAAATGAAGGAGGTAGCCAATGGATTCAATTCATTTTTTGTAAATATAGGACCAAAACTGGCAGAGGAAATAAAAGTGGATGGGACAGAAATAGATCCAACTAATTATGTAGAGGGAAATAAAAGCTCAATGTTTTTAACGGCTGTGGAAGAAAAAGAAATTTATGAAATAGTCAAAGGATTTAAGAACAAAACCAGTACAGACTGGGATGATATTGACATGGTAACTGTGAAGAAAGTTATTGATGGTATTGCAAAACCACTAACTTGTGTTTTTAACCTGTCTTTCCAAAAAGGAATATTCCCACATAAGATGAAAATTGCAAAAGTTATTCCGATATTCAAAGAAGGCGACAAACATAACTTCAGTAACTATAGGCCAATATCAATACTCTCCCAGTTTTCAAAAATACCGGAAAAATTATTCATAAAACGATTTGATGGTTTTGTTGAGAAACACAAGTTGCTAACTGATAGTCAATATGGTTTCAGAAACAATAGATCAACAACAATGGCCCTCATAGAACTAGTAGAAGAAATAACAGACTCTATTGACACAAAGAGGTACGCACTGGGAGTGTTTTTAGATCTCAAGAAAGCATTTGACTCAGTTAATCATGATATACTAACAAGAAAATTAGAGAAATATGGTACCCGTGGTCATGTTTTGCATTGGTTGAAGAGCTATTTACGAAACCGTCAACAGTTTGTACATATTGATCAGATTGCGTCTAATCTTATGGACATTACTTGTGGGGTCCCTCAAGGATCAGTCTTAGGACCAAAACTATTTATAATGTACATAAATGACATTTGTCATGTGTCAAATGTATTAAAATTTGTGTTATTTGCAGATGACACAAATATTTTTTATTGTGGTGTGGAATTACAGCAGCTTTTGGATGTAATTACAAAGGAAATGAATAATGTTAACAAATGGTTTAAAGCAAACAAGCTGTCTTTAAATCTGAATAAAACAAATTTTATGTTATTTGGACAACGAAGCAAAAATATAAATGTAAAATTAAATATTGACAATGTTAACATAAAAAGAGTAAATGAAATCAAATTCCTTGGTGTAATTCTTGATCACAAAATCTGCTGGAAGCCACATATTAAATATGTTCAGGGGAAGTTGGCACGGAGCATTGCCATCCTGGGAAAAACAAGGCAAATTTTCAGCCAGAGAGCACTTTATATTTTATATTGTGCATTAATTTTGCCATATCTGTCATACTGCCTAGAGGTAAGGGGTAACACATACAAAAGTAATCTCCAAACACTGGTTAAAATGCAGAAAAGAGCCATCAGATTCATCAATAAAGCAGGATTTAGAGACCACACAAACAGATTTTTCCTAGAATTACAAACTCTAAAACTTCAAGATATGATTCAGCTTAAAACTGCACAAATAATATTCAAAGCAAGAAACAATTTACTTCCAGACAACATAAGAAAACTGTTTACAGAAAGAGAAGGAGGTTATAGTTTAAGAGGGGGGCTGAATTTTAAAATACACCATGCTAGGACAACATTAAAAAGTATGTGTTTGTCAATATCAGGGGTTAAATTATGGAACAGTTTGAGAGATGAATTAAAGAAAAGTAAAACTATAGGCATATTTAAGAGAATATTTAAAACACACCTTTTGAATAAATATCAGGATGAAGAACAGCAGTTTGACCCAGGGCGGTAATGACAGAGCCAATTGAAAATTAAACAAACAAACAAATAAAACATATACAGAAATTAAGTATCATATAAGGGAAATGTTATGTGAATGTGTATGAAAAGTATAAATACGTAAAAGTTAAGATATCACCGTAGGAGGTGTGGATAATAGGGGTAGGATTAAATAAGTTTAACTTCTTCCTACTCCTTTTCGAGCATGTAGTTATGTAACACATGCAGGTTGTTGCTGCAGTCTTCATTTTTCTTTTAAGTTTAGTATGCATGTGTTTGTTTATGGTGACGACCTATTTCTGTTTTGTTTTGTTTTGTTTTTTTGCATGTTCGAAATAAATTCATTCATTCATTCATTCAGTGAGTGTGTGTGTTACTCAGTGAGTGTGTGTGTTCCTTAGTGAGTGTGTGTGTTCCTTAGTGAGTGTGCGTGTTCCTCAGTCAGTGTGTGAGTGTGTTCCTCAGTCAGTGTGTGTGTGTGTTCCTCAGTCAGTGTGTATGTTCCTCAGTGTGTGTGTGTGTGTGTGTGTGTGTGTTCCTCAGTCAGTGTGTGTTCCTCAGTCAGTGTGTGTGTGTGTTCCTCAGTCAGTGTGTATGTTCCTCAGTGAGTGTGTGTGTGTGTGTGTGTGTGTGTGTGTGTGTGTGTGTGTGTGTGTGTGTGTGTGTGTGTTCCTCAGTGAGTGTGTATTCCTCAGCAGTGTGTGTGTTCCTCTCTTAGTCTGGATGGGATCAGAGAGCAGGACTCAGGTGAACCTGGATCACTCACCTTGACTTCTTCTGGTGTCTGTGGAGAAAGACTCAGGCCTCGTTCAGACTTTTTATCTTCAGTGTTTTTTATAAAAAGTTGCCCAGAAAAGTCTGAGTCCGTTCTTTAAAGTGATCAATGAAATCAATGAATCCTGTTTCTGTCCGTTGCTAGCAGCATGTCTTCATCCAGAAATCACACTGAGCTGTAATGCAGACACATTTGTAATGTTATAAACTGTGTACAGGACTATGGAGCACACAGTGACACAGCTGTGACTCATTTATTGGACAAAGGTTTTTTGTTTAACGGTGAATCAGAAAAGAAATCTGACTCAGTCAGGATTGATTCTCTGTAATGTTGATTTTTAATAAAGCTGTGCTCAGCATTTTCTCTTTAATTCTCCTGTCAAACACCGTTTTAATCCCAGCTCATCACAAACCAAGAGTTTACAAACTGACACATGTTGATGATGATGATGATGATGATGATTATGATGATGATGATGGTCTGTTTCAGGCTCCTCCCACTGACCCTCTTCAGGCTGCTGTCATCAAGCGCTCATCTGGTCAACATCTCCCTTCAGACTGGAACATTTCCAGCGGCCTTAAACACTGCTGTCATTAAGCCTCTCCTGAAGGAGAGATCTCATGGTCAGCTGGGTGATTCTTTAAATCCAAAAATGAAAGACATGAAAACTTTGTCCCGTTCTTCATCAGCCAACATTACAAAGGCCACGTGATGAGGTACTAATTAGACAAACATTTTAAAATGTCTTTAAAATTACCCCCAAGTTTCATGACTCCTGGGTGAAAATGAACTTATTTAAATAATATCACAGCTCACGCGGTCCGTGTTATCATGTCCATATGAAACATTTAGGCCTAAATAGAAAGGTATATCGTTCCCCTACACTCTGCATGTGGACTCAGTTATGCATTTTAACAAACTTGGTGTAAGGAACTTGGTAAAACTGTACGAAACAAACAGCTGGCCCAACCGGTTGCTGCTGCTCTCTGGGAGTTCTGTGTCACACATTAGCTGTGTAAGGTGACCTCGAGTGACGTGAAAGGCTCTCACATGTAAAATGTATTATCAGTCTTTATTATCATGTGACGGCCCATGAAGCCGTCCATGCTTGGGTGTGGCACTGTTGAGCTGCCCTGCTCTCTCTCATAGGTGACGTCTGGAGTAGGTGGAACATGCATGATGGAGCAACCCGAAACACCTGGCCAGTGTGAGGGTTGGGCCTCCTATTTCTTCGAGCCTGCAGGGGGGCTGCGGGCTCTCTTGTGTGTGGACGTGGTCGTCGTTCTGGATGTCTCTGCGCGGCTGCGCCGAGTAGCTCTGATTCCTGAAGAGATATTATGGACTTTTGCTTTTTAAATAATAAAAACAAACGTAAACCGGTTTAAACCTTGGAGTTGTCTCCTTCCTTTGGTGCGCCTGAGAGCCGGGCGTAACAAATTGGGGGCTCGTCTTTTGATTTCGAAGGGATAAATTAGTGCGTCAGTGCGATTAGGTAATTTTGTTGCACGCGGGAGAGGGAGATTAGGCTCCGGTGTGTGTGTGACGTCATTCCCTGGGATTTCCTCTGCTGCAGGTAGTGAGTGATTGCGCTCCGGTGTGTGGAGGCTCACTTCAGCTGATTGTCTTGCTGTGCCAGCATGCGTAATGCGCTTAGGGGGACGCGCTAAGGTTTAAAATTGTGATAATCAACCCGTTCACTTTTTTTGGAATCAACAGGACCGGTGCGGTGTTTCTTTCTACGGAGATTTGGAGAAGGTAAGTGTAGTGTGTGTGCTTTTGTGTGCGCGCGTTACCTGTCGGTGTTTCCCCAGGTAGGTCTAAGCGGCGTCTCTCCTTTGGGATTCGTCGGGGGGGCTTGGTAGTGCTGAGGTACGGTGGTTGAGAGCATCCCTTTCCCTTTTTCCTACCGCCGCTCGGGAGCACATCCGTGGTTTCGATGGGGGTGAACATCACCGGGATCCTCTCTCGGGCTACCGGGCTGCAGTGCGTAATTACCCACCGCCACGCCTCATGAAGACTAGGGGGGAGTGAGCTAGTCAGATTTCGGTTAGGCAGTCAGACAGGGGGAAACTCCGGTGGAGGCAGTTCATGCTTGGTGCACGCAGTACGTACCTACACTTAACAGTTCTCAGTTCTCGTAGTGTGCTTTGTTTGTTTGAAAATGGATCCTGTGGTAAAAGCTTTCGTTGACGCGCCGGATGAGAGTTTTCTGGATGATTGCTCTAAGGATGAGTTAATTAAAATAGTTGATCACTTTGCGATCGATGTCGGGGACAGACGGCGTAATGTAGAGACGGTGAAAGCGAGTTTAAAATCCGGTTTGGAAAAAATGGGAGTCCTGGGTGCTGGAAAAGCTGAACTTGGCGCTGCCGGTAAGGATGTCCCTCCTTTCCCACAGGTATCAGGGCCCGCAACGGGGTTAACATTCGAGCAGCAAAAAGAATTAATGCGTTTACAAATAACACTAGAGACGCAAAAGGAAGTAGAAGTGGAAAGGCTGAGGCAGGAAAAGTTCATAGCAGTGGAGAAGTTGCGACAGGAGACGGAGCAGGCTAAGATTGAGCTGCAGAGACAGAAGCTTGCGTTAATTGGCGACGGAAAAGTTGGAACAGAGGTGTTGCTGAGTGACAGTCCGACTCTCTTTAATGGTGTTGCGAAGCGCGATGAGTTAGGGGATTTGAGGCTCGTACCTAAATTTGACGAGGGGGATCCTGAAACGTTTTTTGTTTTGTTTGAGCGTTTGGCGAGTTTAAGAGAGTGGAGTGATCCTGTGTGCACACTAATGTTACAATGCGTGTTGACCGGCAGAGCTCAGGAAGCTTTCTCGGCTTTAAGTAGCAGGGGGGAGCTCATTTACGACGCGGTGAAGTCTGCCGTTCTTAAGGCGTACGAGTTAGTGCCGGAGGCCTATCGTCAGCGGTTCCGCGGCTGGAAGAGAGGTAGTAAGTCCCACCTTGAATTTGCGCGTGACCTGTCAGCACAGTTCGATCGTTGGTGTGCTGCTTCAGATGTCCACAGTTATGAGGATCTGCGCGATCTACTAATCTTGGAACAGTTTAAAAACTCTGTACCCGAGGCAATTGCGGTCTACATCAGCGAGAGTAGAGTTAAGACTGCGGCTGAGGCTGCTGCCTTGGCAGATGACTACACTTTGACACATGGTGGAGAGTCCTGGCATGCCAGTGCGCAGAGTGCAGGGGCGCACAGAGGACGTCAGTCGGCTGTGGGGGCCTGGTCCTCCCGCCCAGGGGGGAACTGGGGAGCCGACCATGGGAAAGAACGTGGAGTTCGTGAGTGTGATAAAATTTGTCACTTCTGTCAAAGAAAGGGTCATATAAAACGAGACTGCTTTGCTTTCAAATCTAGGCAGAAGCAAGCTGGAGCTTCTGTAAATCCCAAGCCAGTCATGTGTGCAGCGCCAGTGGCTGGGCAGCTGAAAGGTGTCACTGGGGGGGAGTCGAGACCTGCGGTAAGTTGTCAGGAGCTCACTTCTTACCTGCCCTTCATTAGAGAAGGCTCTGTGTCTCTGGTGGAGGGAGGAGAACAGGTAGCTGTACAGATATTGAGAGACACTGGTGCGTTCGACTCTTTCATTGTTGCATCTACCTTACCTTTTTCTGATGTGAGTAGAACAGGGGCTTGTATTCCAGTGCGGGGCATGGGAATGGAAATCTTGTGTGTTCCCCAGCATAAAATGTGGTTGTCCTGTGAGTTGTTTCAGGGTGAAGTTGCTGTTGCGGTGCGGCCTGCGCTGCCTCTGGAGGGCATCCAGCTGATTTTGGGTAATGACATAGCAGGAAGCCAGGTGTGGTCGGACAAGCGGTGCCCTGCTCCAATCCACTCTTCTGCTGGTGGTCAGGGGTGCTCCAACCAGGGAGCAACCCTTCCTGTGATTGCTCCTACACCCCTGATAAGGAAGGTGCCTGAAGAGAGTGGAAGTGAGATTCCAGGTGTCTTTGCTGCGTGTGCAGTGACACGGGCAATGGCAAAGGCTCAGTCAAAGGAAGCAGGTGGTACAAATGGAGACTTTTCTCTGGATGTTGATGTGTTCAGTGTTGATGCTCCTTGGTTTGTGTCTCGCAGTGATCTGGTGTTGGAGCAGCGAGGGGATGAGTCTTTGAGGCCCTTGTGGGAGGTGGCGCAGCCCGTTGGTGAGGTGAAAAATCATGCACAGTGTTACTTTGTGAAGGATGAGGTCTTGATGAGGAAATGGGTGCCACAATGGGAGGACTTTGTCGGTGAACCTGTGTACCAGGTGGTGGTGCCGTCTAAGCTCCGCGATGTGGTGTTAAAAATTTCTCATGACCAGTCTGGCCATTTAGGAGTAAGGAAGACCTATGACCGCATCTTGAAGTACTTCTTCTGGCCTAAACTTAAGCGTGATGTTTCCTCTTACCTCAAGTCATGTCATGTGTGTCAGGTAACAGGTAAACCCAATCAGGGTATTAGCCCAGCACCCTTGTGTCCAATCCCAGCAATAGGACAGCCATTTGAGCATCTCATAATTGACTGCGTGGGTCCGCTGCCGCCTTCTAAATCAGGTGCCAAATACCTTTTGACTGTAATGTGCCAAAATACCAGATACCCTGCTGCTTATCCCTTAAGAACAATCACAGCTAGAGCTATTGTGCGTGCCTTAACACAGTTTGTTTCTGTGTTTGGTATTCCCAGGGTGATCCAATCTGACCAGGGGTCGAATTTCTCGTCACGTTTGTTTGCACAGGTGCTAAAACAGTTGCAGGTCGCTCACAATCAGGCATCCGCATACCATCCACAGAGCCAGGGAGCCTTAGAGCGCTTCCATCAGACGCTAAAGTCAATGTTGAGGGCATACTGTGTGCAGATGAACCGAGACTGGGAGGAAGGCTTGCCCTGGTTACTTTTGTCAGCTCGTGAGGTGGTCCAGGAGAGTACTGGGTTCAGTCCAAACGACCTTGTGTTCGGTCACAAGGTTCGGGGGCCTTTGGCCTTGGTGCAAGACGGCTGGACTGATGCTCCACCTCCCCAGAACCTGATAGAGTATGTAAATGGCTTCAGGTATAGGCTGTATCGGGCTCAGGAGGTGGCTCGGGAGAAGCTGGTTGCGGCCCAAGGGAAGATGAAGAAGCTTTTTGACCGTCATGCAGAGAAGCGAGTGTTCCTTCCAGGCGATCAGGTGCTAGCTTTGCTACCCCTTGTGACGTCTCCCTTCCAGGCCAAGTTTTTAGGTCCTTACACAGTGATGGAGCAACTGTCAGAGCAGAACTATGTGATTGCTACTCCGGATAGAAAGTCACATACTCAGCTCTGTCATGTTAATCTGCTTAAGCCCTATCAGTCATCTGAACGACAGTCAGAGAGTGAGAGTGGGGGTGCAGAGGGTGTCCATCCAGCCTGCATGGCAGTGTCAGGGTCTCATCTGGTTGAGGCAGCACAGGTGAGTGAGGATGTTCGGGAGCCTGATGAGATGGAGTTGTGTGGCCGGCTAAAAAACTCAGAGTCTTTAGAAAAACTTGACCAGCTGCTTTCCCATTTAGATGTGTTGAAGCAGAAGGATTTGATTGAGCTTATCAAGAGCTATCCATGTTTGTTTCAAGACACGCCCACCCGCACGCACCTTATTGAACATGACATAGATGTTGGTGATTGCAAACCCATCAGACAGAGGTTTTATCGTGTTCATCCAGAGAAGCGCAAATTTCTTGATGCAGAGGTACAGTACATGCTGGATAATGATATAGCACAGCCGTCCTCTTCTAGTTGGGCGTCACCCTGTCTTCTCGTCCCAAAATCTGACAACACACCCAGGTTTTGTTCTGATTTTCGCAAAGTGAACAGTGTGACCAAGCCTGATTCTTTTCCACTCCCTCGGATAGAGGACTGTATTGATCTTGTCGGTTCTGCTAAATATGTCAGTAAATTCGACCTTTTGAAGGGATATTGGCAGGTGCCGTTATCAGCCAGAGCTCAAGAGATTGCAGCCTTCATCACACCCTCTGGTTTGTATTCATATTCTGTAATGCCTTTTGGTCTGCGAAATGCACCCGCAACTTTCCAGCGCCTCATGAATATGGTAGTGAAAGGGTTGGAAGGTTGTTCAGTGTATTTAGATGATGTTGTTATCTATTCTGATGATTGGAATACCCATCTTGAACGCATTAACAAGCTGTTTGCCTCTTTAGCTGATGCGAATTTGACGGTAAATCTTGCAAAGTGCGAGTTCGCTAAGGCTACGGTGACCTATCTGGGGAGAGTGGTGGGTCAAGGTAATGTGTGTCCCGTGCGTGTTAAGGTGCAGGCTGTTGATAACTACGCCCCTCCTTTGACAAAGAAGGCTCTCATGCGGTTTTTGGGGCTAGTGGGCTACTATAGATCCTTTTGTAGGAACTTTTCTACTGTTGTGGCTCCCCTGACCAATCTGTTGAAGTCCTCTGTGAAGTATGTGTGGACACCTGAGTGTCAAGCTGCATTTGAGAGTGTGAAAACATTGATTTGTACTTCTCCTGTTCTTTCAGCTCCAAAGTGGGACCGGGAGTTCAGGTTGGAAGTTGACGCAAGTCATGTGGGGGCGGGGGCAGTGTTGCTGCAGCCTGACGACCTGGGCGTGGATAGGCCTGTGTGTTTCTTTTCCAGGAAGTTTAACAAACATCAACTGAACTATTCTGTGATAGAGAAGGAGACACTGGCTCTAGTGTTAGCATTGCAACACTTCCATGTTTATGTCAGCTCTGGTCCAGTGGTGGTGTTTACAGACCATAACCCTCTAACATTTTTAAGTTCTTTACAGAGTCCAAACCGGAGGCTTGTACGTTGGGCTCTGTTCCTGCAGTCTTATAGTCTTAAAATCTGCCACATTAAGGGGCGGGACAACGTAGTTGCAGATGCGCTGTCCCGGGCTCCTCAGGAATGAGTTTGTGTTTATTTTTATTCCACTCTGTCAGGGTTCCCTAGGCATTCCTTCCTGCTCTTAAATGCTTCCAGGATCCAGTTGCTGAGGAGGATGGGAGTGTCGAGGAGACCCCAGATGGATGCGGTGAGGTGTTTTTGTTTTTTTTCCTGTGTTTTTGTCCTGCATTTTTCATAGGGTTAAACCACATGGGTTACATTACGGTTCCCTTTGGGACCCTGTCTTCATGAGGGGGGGTGTGACGGCCCATGAAGCCGTCCATGCTTGGGTGTGGCACTGTTGAGCTGCCCTGCTCTCTCTCATAGGTGACGTCTGGAGTAGGTGGAACATGCATGATGGAGCAACCCGAAACACCTGGCCAGTGTGAGGGTTGGGCCTCCTATTTCTTCGAGCCTGCAGGGGGGCTGCGGGCTCTCTTGTGTGTGGACGTGGTCGTCGTTCTGGATGTCTCTGCGCGGCTGCGCCGAGTAGCTCTGATTCCTGAAGAGATATTATGGACTTTTGCTTTTTAAATAATAAAAACAAACGTAAACCGGTTTAAACCTTGGAGTTGTCTCCTTCCTTTGGTGCGCCTGAGAGCCGGGCGTAACAATCATGATACCTAAAATTGGCATTAGCTGCTATTTCTCACCTGCTTCTCTGGAAACAAGCCCATAACCACACAGTCATGGTTTGGGTGGTGAACTGTGATTCATTTTGAAACTAGTTTTCACTGATTGTCACTAACTTGAAGATGTTATATGTTCACAACTTTTCACCCCATAACACCACTCTGTGGAATAATATACACTCAAAAAAACAACAACATGGCTGTCTGTTTGATCAACTTACAGAAGTCAAACATGTAGCTCCTACTATATTATTTCATCTTTAGTGGGTCAACATGTTTAAATCATGTTGTTTCAGAACGATGTGTAAAATTTTTAAAAATTGCCTTCTGTGAACCCAACTTCAGTGATTTAGGTAGGAATCCCACCTGCAACACCTCTCCAGAGCAGGAGGTGGCAGTAATGTGCAATAGGCCCCAGTCATCAGAGAGCAGAGCCAGAGGATGACCGGGTTAATGTGGGCATCACCTCGGAGGGTAAAAGTTCCCGATAAACTGGGGAACGATTCATTTGTTGTTGCCAGGGGTGCAACTGGACGTAACTTTGTCAACTTGTGTTTTTATAATTGGTAGAAACTAATTTAGTCATTTTTGTTGTGAGCGTTTTGTAACCATGAGTGTGGAGGGAACACAGCGTGTATGAAACTCTGCTGTGCATTGAGATGGTGCTCCACGGCGCGGACCGGCTGTCTGTGCTCCATGGTGCGGTGTATGTATTTAATGGTCTGTACAGTGTGTATTACAGTGTGTTTTAAGTTGTATGTATGACATTTGTTGATTAGTGACGAGAAGTTTGGCTCTGTTCAAAGAGCTGGTTCTTTTGACTGGGCTCTCAAAGAAGAGCCGGCTCTTTCGTCCCCCAAACGGGTCCTCGCTAAGCTGTATTGTTGTATTGTAGCCTCATACTTTAGCCCAACCTACACATATGAATGGTTGTGTATTGATGAACCCATTTGCATTTTTTAACCTTATTTTGTGCACTTGTACTTTTACAAAAATGGGCAGTCTTACTTTTGTTTAATATTTGAACTAGTGGTGGGACTTGATTAAAAAAATTAATCGAATTAATTAGGCCATTTGTAATGAATTAATCATAATTAATCGCATTTTAATCACATCAATATTCAACATCAGAAAGAACACTTGTCAATTCAAAAAGATTTTGGTAAAAGACTAAATCATTGAATATTCTCATATGCAAGTTTAAACAAAATCCTGTTTATTTTGTTCAGAAGATTTTTTTTGTGGACACTACTTTCAAGAACATTCATCAGCTGTTATGTGGTAAATAGTGCTGTCAGGAGATTAAAAAAATAATCTAATATAATAATAAAATAGATAATATAAATATATAATAATCTAGAATTTGAATTCTAGGTCATTACAAAATAACGGTGCATGACTAATGGAATGAATACACGAAAAAGAGAAGATTTGTAAACCCTTTTTTTTTTCAGCTGGACAATATTAACTTAAATGTCCGTGTTCCCTGCCATTGACATTCGATCACTGTTACTGCGTCTATAGAAGTAAATTATATTTTTCAGCGGAGGGAGGCGGGGTCTGGTGGAACTTGTCAATCAAAATCCTGCTCGTAAACTACGGTGGGTGAGAGCAGTGTGCTCTTTGGACGAGAGCTCAGCATGGATAAGAGGAGAAATGTGAGATGACAGAGACACAGAGAGATGCTGACAGTCAGAAAAGTTCAGGCAGCTCACGCTCCAACTGAGGATGTGTCGCTGTAGTTCAGAGAGAAAGAGCGGCGCCATCGTGAGAAAAGACGACGGAGATCATGGAGAGGATCAAAGGATGGAGCGCCCGAGATGAACACGATCAAAAAAGTTTGATTTGTCTGTTTTTTTGGACCAAAATTAGGAAGAGAGACATAAAAGAAGAGAGTCCACTCTTCTTAAGTAACTTTGGTGTTTACATAGTCAGAGAAAAAAAGATGATTTGGGTCTTTAAAGATCGTTCAAGATGCTTTGAAAATGGCAGCCAATGAGTTAATCCTGAGTTGATTTTTATAACGTGTTAATGTGCGGTGTAATTAATCTAATTAACATGTTAAAATCACAGCCCTACTTTTAACCAAACTTTATTAGCAAAGAAACAAAAAACATGCTAATCCATATGCTGCTGTATATTTACGTGTTTTTTTTCTGACTCGACACATCCTCCTCTTTACCTCTGTCTGCTGTCTCACTCACTGAGTGGGATTAAGTGTCCCCCTCTCTGCTGTCACATAATGGTATGATCCTGAATCCATGGCCCTCATGCTGTCAATCCAAACAAAGTGCTGCCGAGAGTGGAGCTGAGCGACCCAGTAAGAAAAGAGCAACAAGGAAAACAGTTGGCTCTCACCTGACGGTCGTTGGAGTCGTCTCGGAGAGCTGCGCTCGTTGAGCATGACACATGGCTAGTGTTGATGGGCTACGCTATGTTGGCTAACCTTGAATTAAGTGTGATAAGGATTTCACAGCTAGTCCATGCAGTATCACACAGACAAGCATGTTATAATCATGTGATGATCATGTGAACCCACACAGTCAGGTCAGATAGGAACAGATCCTCCTGCAGACTGTCATCAGCAACACATACGGTTTATATAAGCATACTTAAGAAAAGGTCAAGTAGGTTTTTCAAGTACACGCTGTGCAGCAGGTATACTAATATCAGTGTACCTGCAGTTTATAAAAAGTTTCACAATGTTTTCATGCTTGATTGTATTCTCCTTCCAATATCTTGATCAAACGTTGAAGTATAAGCTTAAGCCCAATGATCAAAGACTTTTCTCCACCTCTCAGTTTCAGCCAAGGACACTTAGACTTTTAAATGTACTTTTCAAGACACTTCAGGCATACTAACGTGACTTTGTAAAGTATATCTGATAATTACATCAAAAGTAAACTGAAAGCGTACGGTGTTAACAAGAAGTATACTCATAGCGTACTGAAATAAAGTATTTTTGGGGGTAAGGGTAGAAAATAAGGCTGTGTCTGTTCAGGCTGGAAAAAAGGAGTGACCCATCAACGAACCAGGTCCAGTTAAATAAAAAAAATCACCTTATTGTTAAAAAAAAGCCTTAAGATTACTTCTTAACATCATTATATTTTAAAGTGATTAAATGAAATGATGAATGTACCGCAGCATGTTTAAGTAAAGAAACAGCTGCTTAGGTTTACTGTATCTACCCACAAACTAAAACATTTAGACGTGACTTACCTTATCACTCTGACAGACACAATCAAAACGCAAACGCTGTGCCTATTTCTTCAAAGATATGGATGATAATAAAAGTCAGAAGAGTAGTGGTGAACTGATTGGTCAACCCAGTGGAGCAAATTGACGAACAGCGTTGAAATAAAAACTACAGAGATGCACAAGTTGCTCAAATAACTCTGAGACAAATATGAGAGATGAGCCAAGAGGCTTGGAACATACGGAGTTATACTCACCTGTGCTTGCCTGTCATGTCCACATGTTTCATTTAGTTTTTTTTTTTTTTTTCAATGTTTATGGTTCACCGACTTCAGTAAACTGAATTAATGTGATAACTTTGAGTAAATGGGCTTAAGCAAAAGCACAACATTTCTTTACCAACTAGCATCACTGTGTACCACAGAGGGTAAAGAACAATACAAATAATAAAAATCCACTGTATTTTTTATAAAAACTAACATCAAACATCTTAACAACATTATATTTTACAGTGATTAAATGAAATGGTGATCGTACCGCAGCATGTTTAGGTAAAGAAACAGCTGCTTAGGTTTACTGTATCTACTCACAAACTAAAACATTTAGATTTGACTTACCTTATCACTCTGACAGACACAATCTCTGCAGACACAATCAAAACGCAAACACCGCGTCTTTTTCTTCAACTTTGTCAAAGATACGGATGATTACTGGAGTAAGAAGAGTAGCGGAGAGCTGATAAGTCGGCCAAACGATGCAAATTGACTTAGAGCGTTAAAATAAAAACTACAGAGATGCACAAGTTGCTCGAATAACTCTTTGTCCAAGACAAATAAGAGAGATGGACGAGGAGGTTTGGAACATCACACAGAGTTTTACTCACCTGTGCTTACCTGTCATGACCACAGGTTTTATTTAGTTTCTTATTTTAGAATTATCCTTGTGTCTCTTGTCTTGTGCTTCCTGTTTTATTGTGTTACTTACCTTGTGTCTTGTTTCAGATTACCACTTACCTGCCTCCTGTTTCTGTGATTACCTTATGTGTTTCAGCTGTGTGAAATTGTCTCTCAGAGTATTTAGTCCTACCCAGTATTTTCTTTTCTTGCCAGTTTGTTTTTTCATTCTTGTAAAAGCACTTATACTCCTGGTGTTTTCTAGTTTTGTATTTTTGACTCAGTTTTTGCCTGCTGATTTGTATACCTTTGCCTGTTCATAAACTCTGTACCAGCCATTTTTTATGATTAAACAGACTTTAAATTTGCCTCTGACTTTGAGTCTTGCATGTGAGTGCTTTGTCTGGTTCAGTGTAAACTTACCTGTGATAGATGGACTCCTTCAACAGAGTCCAGCCTGGTAGTCACTGCTGGTTTGATGGAAAAAGAGAAAAAGAAGGAAAGCTACAAAGGGAAGGAGCCTGAAAGACCCTGATGTACTTTTTGACATCATGATAAATATGATTTTAACTTTTACAGGTACAGTCACAGGTTAACATGAAAACAGGTTATTGTTTGAAAGTTTAGGTATGAAATGTTGCAGAGTTTATACATAAACTGGGAATGTTGTTTGAGCAAAATAAAATATTTTTTGTTTTTAAATTGCCTTATAAGTAAATGTGTAGTTATTTATAGGGAATCTACATTTATAAGTTCTGTAAATAAAAATTATAGACCAAACAAATTGTTGGATCTACATGAAATCAGTGTATTAACAGTGTGTCTGTTGAGGTCATTTGTGTGAATTTTTGTTAACCCTAGATGGCGCTGTTTTCCTTTTTGAATGCCCTAAATTATCACCAGGAGTGTTATGTTGGAGCAGTTAGGCTTGGTGTAGGTTTGAAGATGAAGGGTACACAGAGTTTATACCATTCAAAGACCTTACACACAACCAAACACAGACTTAAGTTAAATAAGCAAGAACTGGATTTTGTGAGAGCATTTCATTTCATTTTGCTGCAACAAACAGGAACATTACCCATAAGAAATCAGTGGTTTGGAATATCAAATTCAATGCTCTGTATATCAGATAGATAACACCTACTTGCCCAACAAAGTGATTTTAAAAAGTTTTGGAAATTCACTTTAGTATTTATCATTACTGTATCATGGTATTACTGTTACCATGGGAAAAGCATCGATAATCTCACAATCTCATAATAATCTCTTCTTTTTGGAGTTTTCTTTACAAATCCAACTGGTGTCAGCTTTTTAGTGCAGTAAGGATATTAAATAAGTCGTCTTACCATGGCTCAGGTGGCTCCTCTCTGTCTCTGAAGTGAAGATCTCTTCTTACAACCTCACCTCATCCTTTCTCCTCATGTTTGAGTCCTGAATCTGAAAAGTTATGATAAATAACTGTTAAAAACAAAATCATGATTATTTTTTATATATTTATTACAAGTTCAGTAACCTGACGTTCAGTTCAGACACTTTAATGACAGCCACACCCCAATATGGCGGCAATGTGGCGATGTACATGTACAGTGATTGATAAAGAAGCTCAGCCTGTCTCAGTTTGTTTCATTTAGCTCCTAAATCCACTTAAAAGAAATAAAAAATAACCTCAAAATATCCGAAATGATTATGTTTAAACTATTTCTCTTTGGTATTATCTCATGTTATCTCATATTCTGGCAGCATAGCAGGATGAAAATCAAGGCTATAATAAGCTAACTGACAGATTTAAAGTTTTACTCACCAAACGTCACTCAAATCTGGACAAACCCAGTCCAGTGATGATGAGGAATAAACACAAAAGTCCTTTGGAAAAGTAAACCCGACTTTACAATCACTAAAACGGAACTATCTTCGTTGATTAAGCTTATTAAATCACCGTTTAAACTCCGTCCTCTGAATAACGGTCCTCTCTCCTCTCCACTCTTCGTCTCGCGCTAGCAGGCGTCGCTATGGTAACACTCCTGCTTTTCCCGCTTCACGTCTTAAAGGAGCAGTTTGCACTAGTCTTAATGTTTATGTGCACTGACTTCAGTAAACTGATTTAGTGTGATTACATGGAGTTTATGAGTTTAGCCCTGAGTTTTAAGACTATATACACCTCTGTCAGAATCTAACACGGACTGTTTATACTCTGTAATCCAGGATTTAAGGATTATAAAATGGATTTCTCTTCTGAAGGTCTATAAATAGTTATTAATGTTGTTAATGTTTCTGCGTTTTATTTATGTTCTAGCTGAATTCAGTATTTATGTTAGAAATATCTGGAACAAATAAAAAAACATCAGTTTAATCCACCTGCCTTTGATGTAAACAAATAACTCTGCACTGTGACGCTGATTGTTGTATTTTAAAATCTTTTTTCGTAATATTTTAACATTCTGTTTTTGTCATTTTGATTTTTTTTTTTTGCTGGGAATTAAATGTTTTCTTTCAATGTGTTTTGTTTACCTTTGCAAGGATAATTTTTATGTCCAGTATGAAGCATTTTGAATTGAATTTTTAATCTTATACAATCGCCTTTTATGCCTCATTTTGCACAATGGGGGGGGGGGGGGGGGGGGGGGGGGGCAGCATTTTAACTCTGTTGTACAGTACAAGACAGAAAAGATATATTTTTTGTTCTGTACTATCCCATTCATCTTGATAGCAGTAAACAGCTGGTGTAACTCGTCTTGCTTTTTACATTAATACACTGCAACATTAAAAAAAGAAAGAAAAATATAAACTTTTTTTTTAACATTTGTTTTTAAATCTCCTATTTGTAAATAAAATATGTCACATGAGAGCTGCACATTTACTGACATTATCAAGCTTTTGGAGAACATATGGATTGTTTTAGTCTCTGTAGGACTTCCTGGTTAAAAAACTGATGTCATGCACATGTGCAATAGCTGCAGGATGAGCATTGTCGAGCTAATAAGCATGTGACACCCTAACAAAAAGAAAAATCTGTTTACACCATACTACACAAGAAGCCCTTCTGACTGCTGATTGGTCAGTCGCCGCGTGCTGTCAATCGTGGCGGCTTGTGCTGTGGTGGGCTGACTTGGCGCTCAAAGCACGCCCGTGGGTTGAGGAAGAGGCAGCACTATTTTTGTGTGTGTGTGTGTGTGTGTGTGTGTGTGTGTGTGTGTGTGTGTGTGTGTGTGTGTGTGTGTGTGTGTAATGATATAACTGCTGAGACTGGACCTGATGAGTCTTCCGTGGGAGAAGTTTGTCAATCGCAGCAGCAGACTAAGAGGTCATCTCTCTGGTTTCGGTGAGGCGGACACATAATCACATGATCAAGATCTGACGATTCCACAGGTGATTGGCTGTGACGTTGCTCGTTGTTGCAGCATGCAGGTGTTGCCATATTAACAGTTCTGTCTCTTTGTTAAGAGACTTTTCAGGCCCCTCTAGCACCTCCACCTGGACCTGCAGCTCCAGCGACAGGTTCTGGAGCATGAAGCTCCGCCCACAGCGTTAACCAGAAACCTGTGTCTGTTATCACCTGCTCCATCTCAAAGCCGCAGCTCCACCTGAGAAATCAAGGCGTTAAGTCTTCAACAAGCTCCATCTGGTGGCTGTTAGCTGGAGCGCCATCTTCAGCCTCAGTCAGTGACCTGCAGCAGCACATTAAGGAGCACGTTTCTAGTCCCTGACCTTTGACCTCTCTGATGCAGCCATCAAAGAACTCCTTCAAAGATGAATTCAAGTCGGACTTTAGTTTCAGGACGACTGAAGCCTCGAACACATTCAACAGTTTGAGGTAAAGATGTGATTCAGGCTGAGCTCACTGCGGTGTTTTCTGAGAAGGACTCAGTACGAGGGCTTTCAGGAGACAAAGAAGACCGTTTGGGATCAAACTGAGCCGCGTGATGAGAAACCACCTCCAAATGATTCTTTCATGTAACATCTTTTTGTATTCATTTTGATAAACTGCTTTAGGATTTATTAAAACACATACAGCAGCATCACATCACTTTCCATCATGATCAACAGACGCCCAACAGTTGCAGTTAACATGTAAACAAACAACACAAACTTTATTTTTCTTCTTGATTTAGAGAAAACGACAATCAACATGTACTAATTAAAAGTGTAATGAGACAAAGTGGAGAGGAAAACAGCCCAGGTTTTCATTTGAACACACATGTTCCTGAACATAAAAAAGAGCAAGTAAAAACATTTTTGTCTTTCCAAATTTTACGTTTTCTTGGGGTCTTCATAAATCTTACAGTGTCTGTCCACTCGTTCTGCCCCTTTCCTCGTAGAGCTGAGATGTTTCAGATCATACCAACTTAGCTGATGTGATCAAGTTTGGAAACAGAATGAAGCAGAAAACAACCACAACAACTCTTTGTCTGAAATTCTGTAATCCCAACCCCCAAATGAGATCAGGACCCCAAGGCTGAGACCGGCTCCCTCAAAGGACAGGACTCTGCGCTCGGAGCCGACCACAGAAATCAAAGTGAAGTGAGGTGGTGTGAAGAAACGATACGCGTGCGCTCACGTTTGATGTGTTTCTGTTTGGTTCTGGCAGAGCTTTCTCCTGATAAGAACATGTAGGTTGGATCCAGGTAAGGTGGGACAGCTTGAAGGCTTAAAGACACGGCCCAGTGTCTCTGGGTGTACGTGCTAACCCACTGAGCCTGAACGTTAGCGTGTTCATAAAGCCTTTCATCACAGTAACTCCACATCTCCATCAGCACAGATCAGCAGAGATGCAGACGAAAACCAGCTCACAATTTGTTCAAACTAACCCTCAGAATATTTCTACTGAACTGGACTTTTTACATTTATTTTAATGATTAATGTTCAGCTGCAGGTGGTGTCAAAGCTACAATCATAACTAAATGTTGGAGCCAGAGCACGTTTGGTCTAATGCCTCTTCATCACTTTGATCCATGGATCGACCTCTATTCATACTGGATTTACAGCCAGAGTAAAGGAGATCGGAAAATCAGGGGAAAGTGTTGGAGGAAAACTAACAACAAGTCAAATGCAGAAACAGCAGCAATGAGTCTATAGAGGTGGTGAAGGAGGCAGAGCAAGAAACCTTCAGTTGAACACTTTTTATGGCACATTGAAGAGATTTAAGGCAAAGGTCCACAGCCATGACATGTGTCTCAGTAAATCTAAGCTGCTCTCCTAAATGAGCAAAAACATCAGCAAATCATCATTTTGTTCAACTTCATGAAAAGGTGACGTCAGACTCTTCAAACCAATGAAACAGCTGCTTTCATGTCTCCATGTAAAGACAGCAGACACCTGGAGGAGCTCAGACACGGATCATAGGATGGCTTATGTTTTGTACTTCATGCCAAGGATGTGATCATTCCAAAACCTGTCCCCATAGACTCGAGTCCTGCTCTTTATGAGCCAGACCGTCAGGTTGAAGCTCTGTGTGTGACTGAGAGCTTCCACTAGGATTCAGTGTGTGCTTCTCTCCAGCAGGGGGCGGTGTGGAGCTGTGCAGCGACTCTCTGAAGCGGACCGTCGCTGCTTCCTCCTTCTACCGAGCGGAGCTGCCGTGGAAAGAAGAGCCTCTCTCCGCCTCTCGTCCGTTCTCCTCTTTGATTCAGGTTTGTTCGCTTTGAAAACGAGTGGAAACGCTTCGAAATGTGGTTTGACTCTCTGAGGAAGCTTCATCCATGTTAGAAAGGAGGTTAAAGTGTTGGATTGGAGATTTGTGGACACTCAGAAACTTTACTTTCGCTTTGTATCGTAGCTGGGCGGAGCCCATGGCGTCTTTTAGTGGATTCAAAACAAAGAGTCTGGTTTAGTTTGGGCTCCAGGTCATTTCGTGGTGTAGTAAATGTGTTTCTGCTGTAAAGCTTTGTTCCAGAGGGAAAAAGTGAAGCTAGAGTTTGTGCTGTCAGGGAGCTGCTCAGGGTTCGCCATCTGTGACACAGTCCGTTAAACACTCCCACCAGGGATGAAGGAAATGAAGGGAGGAGAGGAATCGAGGAAACATGAAGCGACGTGTTTCAGTGATGACAGCATCAGCTGATCTCTAACAGCTGTTTGTGTGTCTGCGCATGTGCGCTGTGATAACTCTGATCAAACAGTATCAGGGCTCTGTCTGTCCCTGTAACCTGTCAAACAAACACGTTAGCATGAAGAAAAGCTGCTCTCTGTTTATTCTGAGAGCAGTTTGAAACACACCGACCACTTTCCGCTGAAATGCCTCATTATTAGATCCAGGGTTGGGGTTGGGTCAGAGCTGGAGCTTATTAATTAACCTGGTTAATTGTTTCTTACGGTGGCCCTGAAGGCCAGTGGGAATGACTGTTTTAAAAAAGTACAAAATAAATTTCAGAAGCACTAAAACATTTCACAAACCACAAATATATTAGAGCTGAAACGGTTCCTGGAATAATTCGAGGTTCTCACTAAAAACTGCTGGGTTAATTCGTCAACCCAACTGCTGAGTTATGAAACTGGTAACCCATTATGGGTTATTATAATGCAGTTCAGGGTTATTTCCACGACTCATGTGGTGGGTCAGATTTTTTAACTCAGTTCATGGGTTGTTTTGGCCACTGTTGGGTTATCAACAGGTTCGTGCACAGACCCGTCCCTCCGTCGTTGCTCCTGTCTCCTCACTCTGCGACCCGTCTGCCACACAGAGGAACAGGAGTGGTGCTGTGGCCGTCTGACACAACACAGGTTTGTGTTTCTTTCATTTACATATCTGAGTAGGTGTTAGTGGTTGATGGGATCTCAGTGAAATGAAGTGTAATGAACGTGTGTGTGTGTGTGTGTGTGTGTGTGTGTGTGTGTGTGTGTGTGTGTGAAGGTGGGGGCTCTGCTATGGATCAGTGTGAGGACAGAGAGGGGGGAGCCCCTCCCTCTGAAAGCCCTCTGTGGGGGGACCAGGAGAGCCGGACCAGAGCTCAGAGGTGAGACCAGGATCTGCACCTGTCCATGGACCAGCATCACTGCACCATCATGATTCACACTCACAGCTGTGTGTGTGTGTGTGTGTGTGTGTGTGTGTGTGTGTGTGTGTGTGTGTTTCTGAAGCAAAAAGCAGCAACATGGACCAGACTCTCCTGGACCTGGACCTGGACCCAGCTGTGTCTCCTTTAAGAGTGATCGGTCTATGCCACGATTTATTGACTTCAAAGATGGCCGTCAGTCTGCTGATGAAATGTAAGAGCGTTAAAGTGAAATCATCTAAAAAACTCAGAGCGTGTTGAACTTTTTCTGTGTTTATGATTCTTTCAGAGACAAGAGACCTGGACCTGGACCTGGACCTGGACCTGGACCCAGCTGTGTCTCCTTAAAGAGTGATTGGTCTATGGACAGATGGATTGATTTCCAGTCTTCAGAGCCTTGTGCTGATGAAAGGTGAGCCTGTCAAAGGTAACTTCCTGTTGTTGTGTGGTAAACCTCTGATCCTGACTGTGCTGGGTCTTTTCTCTGTGAAGGGGGACATGTTTCAGTCTCTGTGTCTCTATCAGGATCCCACAGCAGTAACCAGGACTGGAGGCAGAAAGACCAGGACCCAGCGTGTCTCTGTGTCCTGTGTTTGTAGGAGGATCCAGCAGATAGAGTCCAACACATGATCACAGTGTGTGGTTATTTCATAAACACTCCACCATCTTCTGTCTGTTCCTCAGAGGTCAGAGATCAGAGGCTCCCATTGGTCGGTCTGCCCAGCAGCAGAGATCAGAGGCTCCCATTGGTTGGTCTGCCCAGCAGCAGAGATCAGATGCTCCCATTGGTCGGTCTGCCCAGCAGAGGAGCCAAATCAAATCCATGCTGATGTCAGAAAGTAGAAACTCAGACTGATTGTAGCTTCACATCATTCATTACATTTCTGTTTCCTTCATCCAGGAACTCCTGCTGCAGCGTGTCAACGTCAGCTCAAATCCAGCCTGAAGGAGAAGTTCCAGTGTGTGTTTGAGGGGATCGCTAAAGCAGGAAACCGGACCCTTCTGAACCAGATCTACACAGAGCTCTACATCACAGAGGGAGGGACTGGACAGGTCAACCAGGAACATGAGGTCAGACAGATTGAAGCAGCATCCAGGACACCAGACGGAGCAGAAACTACCATCAGACAAGAAGAGCTCTTTAAAGGCCCACCTGGACGACAGGGACCAATCAGAAGAGTGCTGACAAAGGGAGTGGCTGGCATCGGGAAAACAGTCTTAACACAGAAGTTCACTCTGGACTGGGCTGAAGACAAAACCAACCAGGACATCCAGTTCACCTTTCCCTTCCCGTTCAGAGAGCTGAATGTGCTGAAAGAGAGAAAGTTCAGCTTGGTGGGACTGGTTCATCACTTCTTTCCTCAAACCAAAGAAGCAGGACTCTGCAGGTTTGAAGGCTTCCAGGTCCTGTTCATCTTTGACGGTCTGGATGAGTGTCGACTTCCTCTGGACTTCCACAACAACCAGGTCCTGACTGATGGTACAGAGTCCACCTCAGTGGATGTGCTGCTGACAAACCTCATCAAGGGGAACCTGCTTCCCTCTGCTCGCCTCTGGATGACCACACGACCTGCAGCAGCCAATCAGATCCCTCCATGGTGTGTTGACATGGTGACAGAGGTCAGAGGGTTCAGTGACCCTCAGAAGGAGGAGTACTTCAGGAAGAGGTCCAGAGATCAGGAGCAGACCAGCACCATCATCTCCCACATCAAGACCTCCAGAAGCCTCCACATCATGTGCCACATCCCGGTCTTCTGCTGGATCACTGCTACGGTTCTGGAGGATCTGCTGAAGACCAGAGAGGGGGGACAGCTGCCCAGGACCCTGACTCAGATGTACATCCACTTCCTGCTGGTTCAGTCCAAAGTGAAGAGCATCAAGTATGAAGGAGGAGCTGAGACTGATCCAGTCTGGAGTCCAGAGAGCAGGAGGATGATGGAGTCTCTGGGAAAACTGGCTTTTGAGCAGCTGCAGAAAGGAAACCTGATCTTCTATGAATCAGACCTGACAGAGTGTGGCATCAACATCAGAGACGCCTCTTGGTACTCAGGAGTGTTCACACAGATCTTCAGAGAGGAGAGAGGACTGTACCAGGACCAGGTGTTCTGCTTCATCCATCTGAGCGTTCAGGAGTTTCTGGCTGCTCTTCACGTCCATCTGACCTTCACCGAGTCTGGACTCAACCTGATGGAAGAACAAACAACATCCCTGATCCCTGAGACCGCCAGAGACCAACCTGAACTGGAACACCTCCATCAGAGCGCTGTGGACCAGGCCTTACAGAGTCCAAACGGACACCTGGACCTGTTCCTGCGCTTCCTCCTGGGTCTGTCTCTGCAGACCAATCAGAGTCTCCTGAGAGGTCTCCTGACACAGACAGGAAGTGACTCACAGACCAATCAGAAAACAGTGGAGTACATGAAGAAGAAGCTCAGTGAGGATGTGTCTGCAGAGAAAAGCATCAACCTGTTCCACTGTCTGAACGAACTGAACGATCGATCTCTAGAGGAGGACATCCAACAGTACCTGTGGAAAGGACGTCTCTTTGAATACAATCTGTCTCCTGCTCAGTGGTCAGCTCTGGCCTTCATCTTACTGTCCTCAGACAAAGATCTGGACCTGTTTGACCTGAAGGAGTACCATCCTTCAGAGGAGGCTCTTCTCAGGCTGCTGCCAGTGATCAGAGCTGCAAACAAAGCTGTGTGAGTGAACGAGTCTCTGAGTGAACGAGTGACTGAGTGAATGAGTGACTGAGTGAATGAGTGACTGAGTGAATGAGTGACTGAGTGAATGAGTGACTGAGTTAATGAGTTAATGAGTGAACGAGTGACTGAGTGAATGAGTGACTGAGTTAATGAGTTAATGAGTGACTGAGGGAATGAGTGACTGAGTGACTGAGTGAATGAGTGACTGAGTGAATGAATGACTGAGTGAATGAGTGACTGAGTGAATGAGTGAATGAGTGACTGAGTGAATAAGTGAATGAGTGACTGAGTGACTGAGTGAATGAGTGAATGAGTGACTGAGTGAATGAGTGAATGAGTGAGAGATTTGAAACAGGATAATTTCTGTTCATGACCCTGAAACCATCTGTTTGTTCTCTTTCCATGATCTCCTTCAGGCTGAGTGGATGTGACCTGTCAGAGAGAAGCTGGGAAGCTCTGTCCTCAGTCCTCAGCTCACAGTTCTCCAGGCTCAGAGACCTGGACCTGAGTCACAACAACCTGCAGGATTCAGGAGTCCAGACTCTGTGTGCTGGACTGAAGAGTCCACACTGCAAACTGGAGACTCTCAGGTCAGGATGAAAGTGAAGTTAAACTCTTACTGTCAGTGAGTTTAAGAGACATCAAGACACAAAGTCTGACATGACTCTGAAGCTCCTCAAATGATCAGAGAGGAAAGGTCCAGAAAGTCCCACATTCAGTCAATCTTTACTAAAGTTGTCTCAAACTAAAAATCAGACGAGTAGGACACAGAAATGATCATGGACTGATGAATAAAAACAGGCATGGCTTTCAATCTTTAGTCAAACAACAGATGAAGAAAATGTTCATGTCTTCAAAGGTTTCATGGATGTGACCTGTCAGAGAGAAGCTGTGAAGCTCTGTCCTCAGTCCTCAGCTCGTGGTCCTCCAGGCTCAGAGACCTGGACCTGAGTCACAACGACCTACAGGATTCAGGAGTCCAGACTCTGTGTGCTGGACTGAAGAGTCCACACTGCAAACTGGAGACTCTCAGGTCAGGTCTTTGGCTCATCCTGCTCGAGGTCAGAGATAAAGAAATGGTGATAATCAGTGGACTTTTTCTCATGGCCTGATTCTTTTTCTAACCTCAGACTGTCAGGATGTCTGATCACACAGAGAGGCTGTGCTTCTCTGGCCTCAGCTCTGAGCTCCAACCCCTCACACCTGAGAGAGCTGGACCTGAGCTACAACCATCCAGGAGACTCAGGAGTGGAGCAGCTTTCTGCTGGACTTGAGGATCCCCTCTGCAGACTGGACACACTGAGGTAAAACCAGACGAGCAGAGCTCAGAGACTGAATGTGTTTGGTTCTTTTCAGAGCAGTGATTGGAGCTGGATCAGGAAACACACAGAGCAGCAGAGGAGCATCAGAGCGACTACTTTAAAGAGACAGATCAGAGGTAGAGCAGGGTTTGTCCTTCCTCATTTCAAAGAGGACATGAGAAGCAGAACGTGGACTTTATGGATCCAGAGAGCAACAGGCAGCCTTTGCTTTTGGACTCTTTGTCCTCTTCTTCTTCTCCTCCTCTTCCTCCAGGATCTCCACGCTGTCAGAAAAAGGCACAGAGTGATGGAGACAGTTGGCTCAGAGGAGTTTCAGCCTGTTTCTCTGTCACAGGGACAAACTGAGGATCACTGCTTCATGTTGAGCAGCAGTTAGGACTGGTGTTGGACAGAAAATCACTCTGACTGTGTTTCTTCCTCCAGGGTGGACCACGGTGGACCGCGGTGGTTAAAACCTGGTCTGAAGAAGTGTAAGTGTGGAATCACTTTGACTCCTGATGAGCAAACAGCAGACTGTCAGCTAACAAAGAATGAAGCCTTCAGGTGTGTCTGATGATAAACTGCTGCTGTGTTGTGTCTTTTTCTCTCCATCAGATTTCTGTGAACTCACTCTGGACCCAAACACAGCTCACAGAGAGCTCAGACTGTCTGACAACAACAGGAAGGTGACACGTGTGGAGGAGGATCAGTCATATCCTGATCATCCAGACAGATTTGACTCCTTGTCTCAGCTGCTGTGTAGAGATGGTCTGACTGGGCGCTGTTACTGGGAGGTGGAGTGGGAAGGAGTGGTTTATATATCAGTGAGTTACAGAGGAATCAGAAGGAAAGGAGGCAGTGACGACTGTGTGTTTGGATTAAATGATCAGTCCTGGACTCTGGGCTACTCTGATGGAGGTTACGATGTCTGGCACAAAGACAGACTAACATTCCTCCCTGTCTCCTCATCCTCTGTCTCTCACAGAGTAGCAGTGTATGTGGACTGTCCTGCTGGCTCTGTGTCCTTCTACAGAGTCTCCTCTGACTCACTGATCCACATCCACACCTTCAGAACCACATTCACTGAACCTCTCTATCCTGGGTTTGGGTTCAATACTAGAGGTTCCTCAGTGAGTGTGTGTTCCTCAGTGAGTGTGTGTGTTCCTCAGTGAGTGTGTGTTCCTCAGTCAGTGTGTGTGTGTGTGTGTGTGTGTGTGTGTGTTCCTCAGTCAGTGAGTGTGTGTGTGTGTGTGTGGGTGTGTGTGTGTGTGTGTTTGTTCCTCAGTGAGTGTGTGTTCCTCAGTGTGTGTGTGTTCCTCAGTCAGTGTGTGTGTTCCTCAGTGTGTGTGTGTTCCTCAGTGAGTGTGTGTGTGTGTTCCTCAGTGAGTGTGTGTGTCCCTCAGTCAGTGTGTGTGTGTGTTTTCCTCAGTTAGTGAGTGTGTGTTCCTCAGTCAGTGTGTGTGTGTGTTCCTCAGTCAGTGTGTGTGTGTGTGTTCCTCAGTCAGTGTGTGTGTGTGTTTTTCTCAGTTAGTGAGTGTGTGTTCCTCAGTCAGTGTGTGTGAGTGTTCCTCAGTCAGTGTGTGTGTGTGTTCCTCAGTCAGTGTGTGTGTGTGTTCCTCAGTCAGTGTGTGTGTGTGTTCCTCAGTCAGTGTGTGTGAGTGTTCCTCAGTCAGTGTGTATGTTCCTCAGTGAGTGTGTGTTCCTCAGTGAGTGTGTTTTCCTCAGTCAGTGAGTGTGTGTTCCTCAGCAGTGTGTGTGTTCCTCAGTGAGTGTGTATTCCTCAGCAGTGTGTGTGTTCCTCTCTTAGTCTGGATGGGATCAGAGAGCAGGACTCAGGTGAACCTGGATCACTCACCTTGACTTCTTCTGGTGTCTGTGGAGAAAGACTCAGGCCTCGTTCAGACTTTTTATCTTCAGTGTTTTTTATAAAAAGTTGCCCAGAAAAGTCTGAGTCCGTTCTTTAAAGTGATCAATGAAATCAATGAATCCTGTTTCTGTCCGTTGCTAGCAGCATGTCTTCATCCAGAAATCACACTGAGCTGTAATGCAGACACATTTGTAATGTTATAAACTGTGTACAGGACTATGGAGCACACAGTGACACAGCTGTGACTCATTTATTGGACAAAGGTTTTTTGTTTAACGGTGAATCAGAAAAGAAATATGACTCAGTCAGGATTGATTCTCTGTAATGTTGATTTTTAATAAAGCTGTGCTCAGCATTTTCTCTTTAATCCTCCTGTCAAACACCGTTTTAATCCCAGCTCATCACAAACCAAGAGTTTACAAACTGACACATGATGATGATGATGATGATTATGATGATGATGATGGTCTGTTTCAGGCTCCTCCCACTGACCCTCTTCAGGCTGCTGTCATCAAGCGCTCATCTGGTCAACATCTCCCTTCAGACTGGAACATTTCCAGCGGCCTTAAACACTGCTGTCATTAAGCCTCTCCTGAAGGAGAGATCTCATGGTCAGCTGGGTGATTCTTTAAATCCAAAAATGAAAGACATGAAAACTTTGTCCCGTTCTTCATCAGCCAACATTACAAAGGCCACGTGATGAGGTACTAATTAGACAAACATTTTAGCAGGCGTCGCTATGGTAACACTCCTGCTTTTCCCGCTTCACGTCTTAAAGGAGCAGTTTCCCCTAGTCTTAATGTTTATGTGCACTGACTTCAGTAAACTGATTTAGTGTGATTACATGGAGTTTATGAGTTTAGCCCTGAGTTTTAAGACTATATACACCTCTGTCAGAATCTAACACGGACTGTTTATACTCTGTAAACCAGGATTTAAGGATTATACAATGGATTTCTCTTCTGAAGGTCTATAAATAGTTATTAATGTTGTTAATGTTTCTGTGTTTTATTTATGTTCTAGCTGAATTCAGTATTTATGTTAGAAATATCTGGAACAAATTAAAAAACATCAGTTTAATCCACCTGCCTTTGATGTAAACAAATAACTCTGCACTGTGACGCTGATTGTTGTATTTTAAAATCTTTTTTTGTAATATTTAAACATTCTGTTTTTGTCATTTTGATTTTTTTTTTTTTTGCTGGGAATTAAATGTTTTCTTTCGATGTGTTTTGTTTACCTTTGCAAGGATAATTTTTATGTCCAGTATGAAGCATTTTGAATTGAATTTTTAATCTTATACAATCGCCTTTTATGCCTCATTTTGCACAGTGGGGGGCAGCATTTTAAAGATATATTTTTTGTTCTGTACTATCCCATTCATCTTGATAGCAGTAAACAGCTGGTGTAACTCGTCTTGCTTTTTACATTAATACACTGCAACATTAAAAAAAGAAAGAAAAATATAAACTTTTTTTTTAACATTTGTTTTTAAATCTCCTATTTGTAAATAAAATATGTCACATGAGAGCTGCACATTTTACTGACATTATCAAGCTTTTGGAGAACATATGGATCGTTTTAGTCTCTGTAGGACTTCCTGGTTAAAAAACTGATGTCATGCACATGTGCAATAGCTGCAGGATGAGCATTGTCGAGCTAATAAGCATGTGACACCCTAACAAAAAGAAAAATCTGTTTACACCATACTACACAAGTAGCCCTTCTGACTGCTGATTGGTCAGTCGCCGCGTGCTGTCAATCGTGGCGGCTTGTGCTGTGGTGGGCTGACTTGGCGCTCAAAGCACGCCTCACGGCAGCCATGGACATACTTTGCACATTTTCAGAGAAGGCGTCTTTTGGGCAAAACTGGGCCCCCCGTGGGTTGAGGAAGAGGCAGCACTGTTTTTGTGTGTGTGTGTGTGTGTGTGTGTGTGTGTGTGTGTGTGTGTGTGTGTGTGTGTGTGTGTGTGTGTGTGTGTGTGTGTGTGTGTAATGATATAACTGCTGAGACTGGACCTGATGAGTCTTCCGTGGGAGAAGTTTGTCAATCGCAGCAGCAGACTAAGAGGTCATCTCTCTGGTTTCGGTGAGGCGGACACATAATCACATGATCAAGATCTGACGATTCCACAGGTGATTGGCTGTGACGTTGCTCGTTGTTGCAGCGTGCTGATGTTGCCATATTAACAGTTCTGTCTCTTTGTTAAGAGACTTTTCAGGCCCCTCTAGCACCTCCACCTGGACCTGCAGCTCCAGCGACAGGTTCTGGAGCATGAAGCTCCGCCCACAGCGTTAACCAGAAACCTGTGTCTGTTATCACCTGCTCCATCTCAAAGCCGCAGCTCCACCTGAGAAATCAAGGCGTTAAGTCTTCAACAAGCTCCATCTGGTGGCTGTTAGCTGGAGCGCCATCTTCAGCCTCAGTCAGTGACCTGCAGCAGCACATTAAGGAGCACGTTTCTAGTCCCTGACCTTTGACCTCTCTGATGCAGCCATCAAAGAACTCCTTCAAAGATGAATTCAAGTCAGACTTTAGTTTCAGGACGACTGAAGCCTCGAACACATTCAACAGTTTGAGGTAAAGATGTGATTCAGGCTGAGCTCACTGCGGTGTTTTCTGAGAAGGACTCAGTACGAGGGCTTTCAGGAGACAAAGAAGACCGTTTGGGATCAAACTGAGCCGCGTGATGAGAAACCACCTCCAGATGATTCCTTCATGTATTATCTTTTTGTATTCATTTTGATAAACTGCTTTAGGATTTATTAAAACACATACAGCAGCATCACATCACTTTCCATCATGATCAACAGACGCCCAACAGTTAAAGTTAACATGTAAACAAACAACACAAACTTTATTTTTCTTCTTGATTTAGAGAAAACGACAATCAACATGTACTAATTAAAAGTGTAATGAGACAAAGTGGAGAGGAAAACAGCCCAGGTTTTCATTTGGACACACATGTTCCTGAACATAAAAAAGAGCAAGTAAAAACATTTTTGTCTTTCCAAATTTTACGTTTTCTTGGGGTCTTCATAAATCTTACAGTGTCTGTCCACTCGTTCTGCCCCTTTCCTCGTAGAGCTGAGATGTTTCAGATCATACCAACTTAGCTGATATGATCAAGTTTGGAAACAGAATGAAGCAGAAAACAACCACAACAACTCTTTGTCTGAAATTCTGTAATCCCAACCCCCAAATGAGATCAGGACCCCAAGGCTGAGACCGGCTCCCTCAAAGGACAGGACTCTGCGCTCGGAGCCGACCACAGAAATCAAAGTGAAGTGAGGTGGTGTGAAGAAACGATACGCGTGCGCTCACGTTTGATGTGTTTCTGTTTGGTTCTGGCAGAGCTTTCTCCTGATAAGAACATGTAGGTTGGATCCAGGTAAGGTGGGACAGCTTGAAGGCTTAAAGACACGGCCCAGTGTCTCTGGGTGTACGTGCTAACCCACTGAGCCTGAACGTTAGCGTGTTCATAAAGCCTTTCATCACAGTAACTCCACATCTCCATCAGCACAGATCAGCAGAGATGCAGACGAAAACCAGCTCACAATTTGTTCAAACTAACCCTCAGAATATTTCTACTTTTTACATTTATTTTAATGATTAATGTTCAGCTGCAGGTGGTGTCAAAGCTACAATAATAACTAAATGTTGGAGCCAGAGCACATTTGGTCTAATGCCTCTTCATCACTTTGATCCATGGATCGACCTCTATTCATACTGGATTTACAGCCAGAGTAAAGGAGATCGGAAAATCAGGGGAAGGTGTTGGAGGAAAACTAACAACAAGTCAAATGCAGAAACAGCAGCAATGAGTCTATAGAGGTGGTGAAGGAGGCAGAGCAAGAAACCTTCAGTTGAACACTTTTTATGGCACATTGAAGAGATTTAAGGCAAAGGTCCACAGCCATGACATGTGTCTCAGTAAATCTAAGCTGCTCTCCTAAATGAGCAAAAACATCAGCAAATCATCATTTTGTTCAACTTCATGAAAAGGTGAAGTCAGACTCTTCAAACCAATGAAACAGCTGCTTTCATGTCTCCACGTAAAGACAGCAGACACCTGGAGGAGCTCAGACACGGATCATAGGATGGCTTATGTTTTGTACTTCATGCCAAGAATGTGATCATTCCAAAACCTGTCCCCATAGACTCGAGTCCTGCTCTTTATGAGCCAGACCGTCAGGTTGAAGCTCTGTGTGTGACTGAGAGCTTCCACTAGGATTCAGTGTGTGCTTCTCTCCAGCAGGGGGCGGTGTGGCGAAGTGCAGGGACTCTCTGAAGCGGACCGTCACTGCTTCCTCCTTCTACCGAGCGGAGCTGCCGTGGAAAGAAGAGCCTCTCTCCTCCTCTCGTCCGTTCTCCTCTTTGATTCAGGTTTGTTCGCTTTGAAAACTTTGAAAACGCTTTGAAATGTGGTTTGACTCTCTGAGGAAGCTTCATCCATGTTAGAAAGGAGGTTAAAGTGTTGGATTGGAGATTTGTGGACACTCTGAAACTTTACTTTCACTTTGTATCGTAGCTGGGCGGAGCCCATGGCGTCTTTTAGTGGATTCAAAACAAAGAGTCTGGTTTAGTTTGGGCTCCAGGTCATTTCGTGGTGTAGTAAATGTGTTTCTGCTGTAAAGCTTTGTTCCAGAGGGAAAAAGTGAAGCTAGAGTTTGTGCTGTCAGGGAGCTGCTCAGGGTTAGCCATCTGTGACACAGTCCGTTAAACACTCCCACCAGGGATGAAGGAAATGAAGGGAGGAGAGGAATCGAGGAAACATGAAGCGACGTGTTTCAGTGATGACAGCATCAGCTGATCTCTAACAGCTGTTTGTGTGTCTGCGCATGTGCGCTGTGATAACTCTGATCAAACAGTATCAGAGCTCTGTCTGTCCCTGTAACCTGTCAAACAAACACGTTAGCATGAAGAAAAGCTGCTCTCTGTTTATTCTGAGAGCAGTTTGAAACACACCGACCACTTTCAGCTGAAATGCCTCATTATTAGATCCAGGGTTGAGGCTGGGTCAGAGCTGGAGCTTATTAATTAACCTGGTTAATTGTTTCTTACGGTGGCCCTGAAGGCCAGTGGGAATGACTGTTTTAAAAGTACAAAATAAATTTCAGAAGCACTAAAACATTTCACAAACCACAAATATATTAGAGCTGAAATGGTTCCTGGAATAATTTGAGGTTCTCACTAAAAACTGCTGGGTTAATTCGTCAACCCAACTGCTGAGTTATGACACTGGTAACCCATTATGGGTTATTATAATGCAGTTCAGGGTTATTTCCACGACTCATGTGGTGGGTCAGATTTTTTAACTCAGTTCATGGGTTGTTTTGGCCACTGTTGGGTTATCAACAGGTTCGTGCACAGACCCGTCCCTCCGTCGTTGCTCCTGTCTCCTCACTCTGCGACCCGTCTGCCGCACAGAGGAACAGGAGTGGTGCTGTGGCCGTCTGACACAACACAGGTTTGTGTTTATTTCTTTACATTTCTGAGTAGGTGTTAGTGGTTGATGGGATCTCAGTGAAATGAAGTGTAATGAACGTGTGTGTGTGTGTGTGTGTGTGTGTGTGTGTGTGTGTGTGTGTGTGTGTGAAGGTGGGGGCTCTGCTATGGATCAGTGTGAGGACAGAGAGGGGGGAGCCCCTCCCTCTGAAAGCCCTCTGTGGGGGGACCAGGAGAGCCGGACCAGAGCTCAGAGGTGAGACCAGGATCTGCACCTGTCCATGGACCAGCATCACTGCACCATCATGATACACACTCACAGCTGTGTGTGTGTGTGTGTGTGTGTGTGTGTGTGTGTGTGTGTGTGTGTGTGTGTGTGTGTGTGTGTGTGTGTGTGTGTTTCTGAAGCAAAAAGCAGCAACATAGACCAGACTCTCCTGGACCTGGACCTGGACCCAGCTGTGTCTCCTTAAAGAGTGATCGGTCTATGCCTCGATTTATTGACTTCAAAGATGGCCGTCAGTCTGCTGATGAAATGTAAGAGCGTTAAAGTGAAATCATCTAAAAAACTCAGAGCGTGTTGAACTTTTTCTGTGTTTATGATTCTTTCAGAGACAAGAGACCTGGACCTGGACCTGGACCTGGACCCAGCTGTGTCTCCTTAAAGAGTGATGACTCTATGGGCAGAGGGATTAGTTTCCAGTCTTCAGAGCCTTGTGCTGATGAAAGGTGAGCCTGTCAAAGGTAACTTCCTGTTGTTGTGTGGTAAACCTCTGATCCTGACTGTGCTGGGTCTTTTCTCTGTGAAGGGGGACATGTTTCAGTCTCTGTGTCTCTATCAGGATCCCACAGCAGTAACCAGGACTGGAGGCAGAAAGACCAGGACCCAGCGTGTCTCTGTGTCCTGTGTTTGTAGGAGGATCCAGCAGATAGAGTCCAACACATGATCACAGTGTGTGGTTATTTCATAAACACTCCACCATCTTCTGTTTGTTCCTCAGAGGTCAGAGGTCAGAGGCTCCCATTGGTCGGTCTGCCCAGCAGCAGAGATCAGAGGCTCCCATTGGTCGGTCTGCCCAGCAGCAGAGATCAGAGGCTCCCATTGGTCGGTCTGCCCAGCAGCAGAGATCAGAGGCTCCCATTGGTCGGTCTGCCCAGCAGCAGAGATCAGAGGCTCCCATTGGTCAGTCTGCCCAGCAGCGTCACACTCAGCTGGACTCCATCATGACGGTGAGCAAACGTACAAACGCAGCTCCTCCTGAGCCTCAGAGCACACACTCTTCCTGCTTGGAGCTCTGTGATCTGGTCTCCATGCTGGACTCTGCAGACCAGCAGGCCCTCTGTCTGTCACACAGGATCTGATCTGACCTCAACCAGTTCAACCAGTTCAACCAGTCCAACCAGTTCAACCAGTCCAACCAGACATTTTCTTCTCTTCCAGCTGCTCCAGGAGAACATCATCAGCTTCGTAAAGAGCCAGCTGAAGGAGATCCAGAGGACCCTGAGTCCAGATTACCCAGAATGCTTTGAGAGCCAGAGGGAGGATGAGGATGAGGAGCAGAGGAGGAGCAGAGAGGCCTTCCTGAAGATCACTCTGCACTTCCTGAGGAGGATGGAGCAGGAGGAGCTGGCTGACTGTCTGCAGAGCAGTAAGAGGATTTGAACATTGAACATGATGGAAAGAGGAAATGGAGACAACATGGGAGAGGGTTACATTTCAAACTCTGCTCTGAATATGACGCTCACACCTGGATCACATCTATGAGCTGAAGATTTCAGAGAGGAGCCAAATCAAATCCTTCCTGATGTCAGAAAGTAGAAACTCAGACTGATTGTAGCTTCACATCATTCATTACATTTCTGTTTTCTTCATCCAGGAACTCCTGCTGCAGCATGTCAACGTCAGCTCAAATCCAGCCTGAAGGAGAAGTTCCAGTGTGTGTTTGAGGGGATCGCTAAAGCAGGAAACCGGACCCTTCTGAACCAGATCTACACAGAGCTCTACATCACAGAGGGAGGGACTGGACAGGTCAACCAGGAACATGAGGTCAGACAGATTGAAGCAGCATCCAGGACACCAGACGGAGCAGAAACTACCATCAGACAAGAAGAGCTCTTTAAAGGCCCACCTGGACGACAGGGACCAATCAGAAGAGTGCTGACAAAGGGAGTGGCTGGCATCGGGAAAACAGTCTTAACACAGAAGTTCACTCTGGACTGGGCTGAAGACAAAACCAACCAGGACATCCAGTTCACCTTTCCCTTCCCGTTCAGAGAGCTGAATGTGCTGAAAGAGAGAAAGTTCAGCTTGGTGGGACTGGTTCATCACTTCTTTCCTCAAACCAAAGAAGCAGGACTCTGCAGGTTTGAAGACTTCCAGGTCCTGTTCATCTTTGACGGTCTGGATGAGTGTCGACTTCCTCTGGACTTCCACAACAATCGGATCCTGACTGATGGTACAGAGTCCACCTCAGTGGATGTGCTGCTGACAAACCTCATCAGGGGGAACCTGCTTCCCTCTGCTCGCCTCTGGATGACCACACGACCTGCAGCAGCCAATCAGATCCCTCCATGGTGTGTTGACATGGTGACAGAGGTCAGAGGGTTCAGTGACCCTCAGAAGGAGGAGTACTTCAGGAAGAGGTCCAGAGATCAGGAGCAGACCAGCACCATCATCTCCCACATCAAGACCTCCAGAAGCCTCCACATCATGTGCCACATCCCGGTCTTCTGCTGGATCACTGCTACGGTTCTGGAGGATCTGCTGAAGACCAGAGAGGGGGGACAGCTGCCCAGGACCCTGACTCAGATGTACATCCACTTCCTGCTGGTTCAGTCCAAAGTGAAGAGCATCAAGTATGAAGGAGGAGCTGAGACTGATCCAGTCTGGAGTCCAGAGAGCAGGAGGATGATGGAGTCTCTGGGAAAACTGGCTTTTGAGCAGCTGCAGAAAGGAAACCTGATCTTCTATGAATCAGACCTGACAGAGTGTGGCATCAACATCAGAGACGCCTCTTGGTACTCAGGAGTGTTCACACAGATCTTCAGAGAGGAGAGAGGACTGTACCAGGACCAGGTGTTCTGCTTCATCCATCTGAGCGTTCAGGAGTTTCTGGCTGCTCTTCACGTCCATCTGACCTTCACCGAGTCTGGACTCAACCTGATGGAAGAACAAACAACATCCCTGATCCCTGAGACTGCCAGAGACCAACCTGAACTGGAACACCTCCATCAGAGCGCCGTGGACCAGGCCTTACAGAGTCCAAACGGACACCTGGACCTGTTCCTGCGCTTCCTCCTGGGTCTGTCTCTGCAGACCAATCAGAGGCTCCTGAGAGGTCTGCTGACACAGACAGGAAGTGACTCACAGACCAATCAGAAAACAGTCTGGTACATAAAGAAGAAGCTCAGTGAGGATGTGTCTGCAGAGAAAATCATCAACCTGTTCCACTGTCTGAACGAACTGAACGAACGATCTCTAGAGGAGCAGATCCAACAGTACCTGAGATCAGGAGGTCTCTCTAGATACAATCTGTCTCCTGCTCAGTGGTCAGCTCTGGCCTTCATCTTACTGTCCTCAGACAAAGATCTGGACCTGTTTGACCTGAAGGAGTACCATCCTTCAGAGGAGGCTCTTCTCAGGCTGCTGCCAGTGATCAGAGCTGCAAACAAAGCTGTGTGAGTGAACGAGTCTCTGAGTGAACGAGTGACTGAGTGAATGAGTGACTGAGTGAATGAGTGACTGAGTGAATGAGTGACTGAGTGAATGAGTGACTGAGTTAATGAGTTAATGAGTGAACGAGTGACTGAGTGAATGAGTGACTGAGTTAATGAGTTAATGAGTGACTGAGGGAATGAGTGACTGAGTGACTGAGTGAATGAGTGACTGAGTGAATGAATGACTGAGTGAATGAGTGACTGAGTGAATGAGTGAATGAGTGACTGAGTGAATGAGTGAATGAGTGACTGAGTGAATAAGTGAATGAGTGACTGAGTGAATGAGTGAATGAGTGAGAGATTTGAAACAGGATAATTTCTGTTCATGACCCTGAAACCATCTGTTTGTTCTCTTTCCATGATCTCCTTCAGGCTGAGTGGATGTGACCTGTCAGAGAGAAGCTGGGAAGCTCTGTCCTCAGTCCTCAGCTCACAGTCCTCCAGGCTCAGAGTCCTGGACCTGAGTCACAACAACCTGCAGGATTCAGGAGTCCAGACTCTGTGTGCTGGACTGAAGAGTCCACACTGCAAACTGGAAACTCTCAGGTCAGGGTGAAAGTGAAGTTAAACTCTTACTGTCAGTGAGTTTAAGAGACATCAAGACACAAAGTCTGACATGACTCTGAAGCTCCTCAAATGATCAGAGAGGAAAGGTCCAGAAAGTCCCACATTCAGTCAATCTTTACTAAAGTTGTCTCAAACTAAAAATCAGACGAGTAGGACACAGAAATGATCATGGGCTGATGAATAAAAACAGGCATGGCTTTCAATCTTTAGTCAAACAACAGATGAAGAAAATGTTCATGTCTTCAAAGGTTTCATGGATGTGACCTGTCAGAGAGAAGCTGGGAAGCTCTGTCCTCAGTCCTCAGCTCACAGTCCTCCAGGCTCAGAGACCTGGACCTGGGTAACAACAACCTGCAGGATTCAGGAGTCCAGACTCTGTGTGCTGGACTGAAGAGTCCACACTGCAAACTGGAGACTCTCAGGTCAGGTCTTTGGCTCATCCTGCTTAAGGTCAGAGATAAAGAAATGGTGATAATCAGTGGACTTTTTCTCATGGCCTGATTCTTTTTCTAACCTCAGACTGTCAGGATGTCTGATCACACAGAGAGGCTGTGCTTCTCTGGCCTCAGCTCTGAGCTCCAACCCCTCACACCTGAGAGAGCTGGACCTGAGCTACAACCATCCAGGAGACTCAGGAGTGGAGCAGCTTTCTGCTGGACTTGAGGATCCCCTCTGCAGACTGGACACACTGAGGTAAAACCAGACGAGCAGAGCTCAGAGACTGAATGTGTTTGGTTCTTTTCAGAGCAGTGATTGGAGCTGGATCAGGAAACACACAGAGCAGCAGAGGAGCATCAGAGCGACTACTTTAAAGAGACAGATCAGAGGTAGAGCAGGGTTTGTCCTTCCTCATTTCAAAGAGGACATGAGAAGCAGAACGTGGACTTTGTGGATCCAGAGAGCAACAGGCAGCCTTTGCTTTTGGACTCTTTGTCCTCTTCTTCTCCTCCTCTTCCTCCAGGATCTCCACGCTGTCAGAAAAAGGCACAGAGTGATGGAGACAGTTGGCTCAGAGGAGTTTCAGCCTGTTTCTCTGTCACAGGGACAAACTGAGGATCACTGCTTCATGTTGAGCAGCGGTTAGGACTGGTGTTGGACAGAAAATCACTCTGACTGTGTTTCTTCCTCCAGGGTGGACCACGGTGGACCGCGGTGGTTAAAACCTGGTCTGAAGAAGTGTAAGTGTGGAATCACTTTGACTCCTGATGAGCAAAAAGCAGACTGTCAGCTAACAAAGAATGAAGCCTTCAGGTGTGTCTGATGATAAACTGCTGCTGTGTTGTGTCTTTTTCTCTCCATCAGATTTCTGTGAACTCACTCTGGACCCAAACACAGCTCACAGAGAGCTCAGACTGTCTGACAACAACAGGAAGGTGACACGTGTGAGAGAGGATCAGTCATATCCTGATCATCCAGACAGATTTGACATCGTGTCTCAGCTGCTGTGTAGAGATGGTCTGACTGGGCGCTGTTACTGGGAGGTGGAGTGGAGTGGAAGGGTTGATATATCAGTGAGTTACAGAGGAATCAGAAGGAAAGGACACAGTCACGACTGTAGGTTTGAATCTAATGATCAGTCCTGGACTCTGATCTGCCCTGATGTACGTTACTTTGTCTGTCACAAAGACAGACAAACAGAACTCCCTCTGTCCCTGTCCTCTAACTCTGGCAGAGTAGCAGTGTATGTGGACTGTCCTGCTGGCTCTGTGTCCTTCTACAGCGTCTCCTCTGACTCACTGATCCACCTCCACACCTTCAGAACCACATTCACCAAACCTCTCTATCCTGGGTTTGGGTTAAGGTGTCCTGGTTCCTCAGTGAGTGTGTGTGTTCCTCAGTGAGTGTGTGTGTTCCTCAGTGAGTGTGTGTGTTCCTTAGTGAGTGTGCGTGTTCCTTAGAGAGTGTGTGTGTTCCTCAGTGAGTGTGTGTGTGTTCCTTAGTGAGTGTGCGTGTTCCTCTGTTTGCTCCGGTGGAAGAAAACCTCGGGCTTCTCTGTGTCTCCTGTCTCCGTCCTCTTGCTCGGCCCCCTGCTGCTCAGATGATTGCCTAATGATGGGTTTTTTTGGCCGTTGCTCCATTCAGGTTCTTCTCTCTATGAAGCTGGGACAAGGTTTGGCAGCGTCGCAGCGTGCCGTTGTTTTTTACTTCTCTGTCTGTGATTAGAGTCGACACCATGATACCGGCACCTCTCTGCAG
Organism: Halichoeres trimaculatus; assembly: GCF_033239565.1. NCBI lineage: Eukaryota > Metazoa > Chordata > Actinopteri > Labriformes > Labridae > Halichoeres > Halichoeres trimaculatus. Next base: position 24,882,366 of record NW_027437200.1, read on the forward strand.
CACTCTCAGGCTCCACTCACACTCCGATCTGCTCATTTCAGTCCTTTTCAACCTGTTTTTCATTGATGTAATTATGATAAATGGGAAAGTAAAGTGAGTACACCATATCAAAAGCAAGAAACTTTAATGTCTTAAGAGTATTTAACTGTAATTAAAAGGTCAGGATCTTTGAAATAAAATAAATTAAACAAAAAATATAATAAATTTAACAAACAAGAAAGAGAAAAAAAATACAATGAAAATTAAATGGACTCTCTTTAAAAAAAATACATGTCAATGAAAATAATTAATTCTAATCAAAAACAATAAAACATAGACCCTGTCTCTAAAGAAAAAACAAAACTCCAAAAAAAAATAAAATAAATAAAAACTATAGCCTAAATAAAAGGGAGTTTATACAGTTCCTGAATTGTTTGTAACATGTCCATTTTCCCAGTCAATCCGTACTGTCTGTCAAACATTTTGAACATTTCTGGCTTTCAACCGTATTGAAGGGCTGCATTTCTTTGGTAATGTAGCTGTCTATGAGCGCCACCATTTGGTGCTTTTATTTCTATTTACTTTGCAGACCAAAAGCCTCAGTAAGAGCGGATTGTCAAAGAACAAGACTCCTTTGCACCTTCTCTTCTTCTTCTTCGTCGCCACTATTTTCAAACAAATGCCACATATCAGCTGGTTGGTGTTCATGAGCTCACACTTTGTTCATTCTGATAAAAAACTAAATATTCCCACACTGGGACTGTGGCAGGCGGATTAAGAACCGTATCTTTGGCGCCATCACTCATATTAGCGTGTGTTTCCTCCTTACCCCTCAGGACGCTCGCTTCAGCTCTCTCCGTGTGTATACGCCAGCAGCCCCGTCTTCACCCCAAAGATCCCATTTTTGACAGATGCTCACTCCGCTATAAATCTGCTAAATCCGCTATAGAACCTATGTACCCTGATGTTAGGAAAGATAGACGTAGAGAGCCATCTTCTCATTCAGCCTCTTTGGTGGAAAGAGAGGAGGAAAACAAACATGCATGCACGTGTCAGTTTATTAAGGCTGGCAAACTTACCAAGGACGATTTTATTTATCGTTCAGTTAATTAATTTATTGATTATCGTGACAGGCCTACTGAAAGGCAAAATGTGAGAAGTTGAGCTTACTTAAAAGAATCATTAAACCAATGGCACCAAAAAAACGGGAAGTAAATAAAACCAGTAGTCTGGAGTTAATTTGCTTGACATCTACTTGTTAGTTTACTTTACAAGTAAACTGAGACACTGAGACTAAAAATACATCATCGAAACGACTTTAGCAACCATGAGTGAAAAGGGAACACAGTGGAAAAGAGACCCTCAGAGGCACCGGCTGTCTGTGCTCTACATGGCATGGACCGGCTATCTGTGCTTAGAAATTTGTCCTGGTAATGCCACATTAAACATACACAGCCAGTCCATGCCATGTAAAGCACAGAGAGCTATTCTGTACCACATGGATCACAGACAACCATGCCACATCACACTGGACATCAAGACAGAGTCGGAAATACTCAGTGGTGTAAATGTCTGAGCTGTGACTCAATGCCCATGGATGCTGAGTGTTACTGCTGTCACGAGTGGAACTTGGCTACAGACACTCTTCAGGATTTGTCTGAGTTAGAGGACACTGCTGGCTCTCAAGCCGTCTGTATAACTTATCACACAGATTTCCCTGCTCTTCTGAATTCTGGAGTGTCCTTTAACAGCAACAACAACAACAGTCGTGGCAGCAGTAACACTCAGCATCTCGATGTCCAGTGTCCGTGGATGTCTCCTCTGTATTCCTTTCAGTCTCCATCTGTAGCAGCTCCTCTTCTGTGTAGCTACTTGGTTCATACAGGTATCCTTTTGGTTCCAAAGTGGATGAAAACTTCATCATCGCTGTCATAGTCACTCATTTTGAATTTCCTACGCTGCCTCACAATCCTTAGAGTACAAACAAAAGAATTACGACACTTGATCAAACTTACATGAGGCTAAAACCAGCGCTCGACGCATAGCTTGTTTACATTCCCTACAGCTGGAAGGAGGAGGGACGGAGCGCATTAGCGCTGCGCGTAAGGACACATGAGTTAGTTAGGTCCAGATAAATGTTTATATTTCAGAAGACTTAATGCACTTGAAAAATATTTTTTGTAGCATACTCTTAAACTGTGGTATTACTTTTTGATTTTAGTTCTTGTAGGCAGAGAAAATAGCCTTTGAATTTGGTACCGTCTGTCCCTGTTAGCGTCTATTTCCTCGTCACCATCGATTAAAGTTTGTGTCTTACTTACTGTTTTATTTATTTCTACTGTATCTAATGTCCTTAGTGGTCACATAGAGCTCATACAACCCCACTTCAAAAAAACTGAACTATCCCTTTAAAGGAACAGTATTATTTACTCTCAGTGTTTACAGTTCACTGACTTCAGTAAACTGAATTAATGTAAATTCACTGAGTCAATGAGCTTAAGCAAAAGCAAAACATTTCTTTACCAACTAGCATCACTGTTGCTAGTTGGTATGGTACCATAGAGGGTAAAGAATAATACAAATAAAAAAAATCACCTTATTGTTTAGAAAAAAACTAAAGCCTCCTTCTTAACATCATTATATTTTAAAGTGATTCAATGAAATGATGAACTTACCGCAGCATGTTTAAGTAAAGAAACAGCTGCTTAGGTTTACTATATCTACCCACAAACTAAAACATTTAGATGTGACTTACCTCATCACTCTGACAGACACAATCTCTGCAGACACAATCAAAACGCAAACACTGTGTCCTTTTCTTCAACTTTGTCAAAGATACTGATGAGTATAAAAGTCAAACGAGTAGCGGTGAACTTATAAGTCGACCAAACAGTGCAAACTGACTTACAGCGGTAAAAAGAAAATTACAGAGATGCACAAGTTGCTCGAATAACTCTTTGTCCAAGACAAATAAGAGAGATGGACGAGGAGGTTTGGAACATCACACAGAGTTTTACTCACCTGTGCTTACCTGTCATGACCACAGGTTTTATTTAGTTTCTTATTTTAGTATTATCCTTGTGTCTCTTGTCTTGTGCTTCCTGTTTTATTGTGTTACTTACCTTGTGTCTTGTTTCAGATTGCTAACACCTACCTGTATCCCTGGTCTGTGATTGCCTCCTGTGTTTCACCTGTGTGAAATTGTCTCCCAGAGTATTTAGTCCTAACCAGTTTTTTTCTTTTCTTGCCAGTTTTTTTTTCTGGTAAGCTTACCTGCATTCCTGGTGTTTCCTAGTTGTTACTGACCCAGTGTTGTATTTTTTACTCAGTTTTTGCCTGCTGATTTGTAAACCTTAGCCTGTTTATAAACTCTGTGCACCGATCTATTTTCTGATTAAACAGACTTTAAATTTACCTCTGAGTCTTGCATGTGAGTCCTTTGTCTGGTTCAGTGTGACACTTACCTGTGATGTATGGACAGGATAAATTTAATTTTAACTTTTACAGGTAGAGTCACAGGTTAACATGAAAACAGGTTATTGTGTGAAAGTTTAGGTATGAAATGTTACAGAGTTTATACATAAACTGGGAATGTTGTTTGAGCAAAATAAAATATTTTTTGTTTTTAAATTGCCTTATAAGTAAATGTGTAGTTATTTACAGTAAATTTACATTTTTAAGTTCTGTAAATAAAAATTATAGACCAAACAAATTGTTGGATCTACATGAAATCAGTGTATTAACAGTGTGTCTGTTGAGGTCATTTGTGTGAATTTTTGTTAACCCTAGATGGCACTGTTTTCCTTTTTTAAATGCCTAAATTAAAACCAGGAGTGTTATATTAGAGCAGTTAGGCTTGGTGTAGGTTTGAAGATGAAGGGTACACAGAGTTCCTACCATACAAAGACCTTACACACAACCAAACACAGACTTAAGTTAAATTAGTAAGAACTGGATTTTGTGAGAGCATTTCATTTCATTTTACTGCAACAAACAGGGACATTACCCATAAGAAATCAGTGGTTTGGAATATCAAATTCAATGCTCTGTATATCAGATAGATAACACCTACTTGCCCAACAAAGTCATTTTAAAAAGTTTTGGAAATTCACTTTAGTATTTATCATTACTGTATCATGGTATTACTGTTACCATGGGAAAAGTATCATCTATCATAATGTGAGTGACCCTGTGTTTCCCTGCTTTAATATCAACACAGTATTAAACAGGTTTGATGGCCAATAATCTCACAATCTCATAATAATCTCTTCTTTTTGGAGTTTTCTTTACAAATCCAACTGGTGTCAGCTTTTTAGTGCAGTAAGGATATTAAATAAGTCGTCCTACCATGGCTCAGGTGGCTCCTCTCTGTCTCTGAAGTGAAGATCTCTTCTTACAACCTCACCTCATCCTTTCTCCTCATGTTTGAGTCCTGAATCTGAAAAGTTATGATAAATAACTGTTAAAAACAAACTCGTGATTATTTTCTGATATATTTATTACAAGTTTAGTAACCTGACGTCCAGTTAAGACACTTTAATGACAGCCACACCCCAAAATGGCGGCAATATGGCGATTTACATGTACAGTGATTGATAAAGAAGCTCAGCCTGTCTCAGTTTGTTTCATTTAGCTCCTAAATCCACTTAAAAGAAATAAAAAATAACCTCAAAATATCCGAAATGATTATGTTTAAACTATTTCTCTTTGGTATTATCTCATGTTATCTCATATTCTGGCAGCATAGCAGGATGAAAATAAAGGCTATAATAAGCTAACTGACAGATTTAAAGTTTTACTCACCAAACGTCACTCAAATCTGGACAAAACCAGTCCAGTAAAGATGAGGAATAAACACATAAGTCCTCTGGAAAAGTAAACCCGACTTTACAATCACTAAAACGGAACTATTCTTGTTTATTGAGCTTGTTAAATCACCGTTTAAACTCCGTCCTCTGAATAACGGTCCTCTCTCCTCTCCACTCTTCGTCTCGCGCTAGCAGGCGTCGCTATGGTAACACTCCAGCTTTTCCCGCTTCACGTCTTAAAGGAGCAGTTTGCACTAGTCTTAATGTTTATGTTCACTGACTTCAGTAAACTGATTTAGTGTGATTACATGGAGTTTATGAGTTTAGCCCTGAGTTTTAAGACTATACACACCTCTGTCAGAATCTAACACGGACTGTTTATACTCTGTAAACCAGGATTTAAGGATTATACAATGGATTTCTCTTCTGAAGGTCTATAAATAGTTATTAATGTTGTTAATGTTTCTGTGTTTTATTTATGTTCTAGCTGAATTCAGTATTTATGTTAGAAATATCTGGAACAAATAAAAAAACATCAGTTTAATCCACCTGCCTTTGATGTAAACAAATAACTCTGCACTGTGACGCTGATTGTTGTATTTTAAAATCTTTTTTCGTAATATTTAAACATTCTGTTTTTGTCATTTTGATTTTTTTTTTTTGCTGGGAATTAAATGTTTTCTTTCAATGTGTTTTGTTTACCTTTGCAAGGATAATTTTTATGTCCAGTATGAAGCATTTTGAATTGAATTTTTAATCTTATACAATCGCCTTTTATGCCTCATTTTGCACAGTGGGGGGCAGCATTTTAAAGATATATTTTTTGTTCTGTACTATCCCATTCATCTTGATAGCAGTAAACAGCTGGTGTAACTCGTCTTGCTTTTTACATTAATACACTGCAACATTAAAAAAAGAAAGAAAAATATAAACTTTTTTTTAACATTTGTTTTTAAATCTCCTATTTGTAAATAAAATATGTCACATGAGAGCTGCACATTTTACTGACATTATCAAGCTTTTGGAGAACATATGGATCGTTTTAGTCTCTGTAGGACTTCCTGGTTAAAAAACTGATGTCATGCACATGTGCAATAGCTGCAGGATGAGCATTGTCGAGCTAATAAGCATGTGACACCCTAACAAAAAGAAAAATCTGTTTACACCATACTACACAAGTAGCCCTTCTGACTGCTGATTGGTCAGTCGCCGCGTGCTGTCAATCGTGGCGGCTTGTGCTGTGGTGGGCTGACTTGGCGCTCAAAGCACGCCCGTGGGTTGAGGAAGAGGCAGCACTGTTTTTGTGTGTGTGTGTGTGTGTGTGTGTGTGTGTGTGTGTGTGTGTGTGTGTGTGTGTGTGTGTGTGTGTGTGTAATGATATAACTGCTGAGACTGGACCTGATGAGTCTTCCGTGGGAGAAGTTTGTCAATCGCAGCAGCAGACTGAGAGGTCATCTCTCTGGTTTCGGTGAGGCGGACACATAATCACATGATCAAGATCTGACGATTCCACAGGTGATTGGCTGTGACGTTGCTCGTTGTTGCAGCGTGCTGATGTTGCCATATTAACAGTTCTGTCTCTTTGTTAAGAGACTTTTCAGGCCCCTCTAGCACCTCCACCTGGACCTGCAGCTCCAGCGACAGGTTCTGGAGCATGAAGCTCCGCCCACAGCGTTAACCAGAAACCTGTGTCTGTTATCACCTGCTCCATCTCAAAGCCGCAGCTCCACCTGAGAAATCAAGGCGTTAAGTCTTCAACAAGCTCCATCTGGTGGCTGTTAGCTGGAGCGCCATCTTCAGCCTCAGTCAGTGACCTGCAGCAGCACATTAAGGAGCACGTTTCTAGTCCCTGACCTTTGACCTCTCTGATGCAGCCATCAAAGAACTCCTTCAAAGATGAATTCAAGTCGGACTTTAGTTTCAGGACGACTGAAGCCTCGAACACATTCAACAGTTTGAGGTAAAGATGTGATTCAGGCTGAGCTCACTGCGGTGTTTTCTGAGAAGGACTCAGTACGAGAGCTTTCAGGAGACAAAGAAGACCGTTTGGGATCAAACTGAGCCGCGTGATGAGAAACCACCTCCAAATGATTCCTTCATGTAACATCTTTTTGTATTCATTTTGATAAACTGCTTTAGGATTTATTAAAACACATACAGCAGCATCACATCACTTTCCATCATGATCAACAGACGCCCAACAGTTAAAGTTAACATGTAAACAAACAACACAAACTTTATTTTTCTTCTTGATTTAGAGAAAACGACAATCAACATGTACTAATTAAAAGTGTAATGAGACAAAGTGGAGAGGAAAACAGCCCAGGTTTTCATTTGGACACACATGTTCCTGAACATAAAAAAGAGCTGAGACCGGCTCCCTCAAAGGACAGGACTCTGAGCCGACCACAGAAATCAAAGTGAAGTGAGGTGGTGTGAAGAAAACGATACGTGTGCGCTCACGTTTGATGTGTTTCTGTTTGGTTCTGGCAGAGCTTTCTCCTGATAAGAACATGTAGGTTGGATCCAGGTAAGGTGGGACAGCTTAAAGGCCCAAAGACACGGCCCAGTGTCTTTGGGTGTACGTGCTAACCCACTGAGCCTGAACGTTAGCGTGTTCATAAAGCCTTTCATCACAGTAACTCCACATCTCCATCAGCACAGATCAGCAGAGATGCAGACGAAAACCAGCTCACAATTTGTTCAAACTAACCCTCAGAATATTTCTACTTTTTACATTTATTTTAATGATTAATGTTCAGCTGCAGGTGGTGTCAAAGCTACAATAATAACTAAATGTTGGAGCCAGAGCACGTTTGGTCTAATGCCTCTTCAACACTTTGATCCATGGATTGACCTCTATTCATACTGGATTTACAGCCAGAGTAAAGGAGATCGGAAAATCAGGGGAAAGTGTTGGAGGAAAACTAACAACAAGTCAAATGCAGAAAAAAAACAGCAGCAATGAGTCTATAGAGGTGGTGAAGGAGGCAGAGCAAGAAACCTTCAGTTGAACACTTTTTATGGCACATTGAAGAGATTTAAGGCAAAGGTCCACAGCCATGACATGTGTCTCAGTAAATCTAAGCTGCTCTCCTAAATGAGCAAAAACATCAGCAAATCATCATTTTGTTCAACTTCATGAAAAGGTGAAGTCAGACTCTTCAAACCAATGAAACAGCTGCTTTCATGTCTTCATGTAAAGACAGCAGACACCTGGAGGAGCTCAGACACGGATCATAGGATGGCTTATGTTTTGTACTTCATGCCAAGGATGTGATCATTCCAAAACCTGTCCCCATAGACCCGAGTCCTGCTCTTTATGAGCCAGACCGTCAGGTTGAAGCTCTGTGTGTGACTGAGAGCTTCCACTAGGATTCAGTGTGTGCTTCTCTCCAGCAGGGGGCGGTGTGGCGCTGTGCAGCGACTCTCTGACATCGGACCGTCACTGCTTCCTGCTTCTACCGAGCGGAGCTGCGGAGGAAAGACGTCTCTCCACCTCTCGTCCGTTCTCCTCTTTGATTCAGGTTTGTTCGCTTTGAAAACTTTGAAAACGCTTTGAAATGTGGTTTGACTCTCTGAGGAAGCTTCATCCATGTTAGAAAGGAGGTTAAAGTGTTGGATTGCAGATTTGTGGACACTCAGAAACTTTACTTTCGCTTTGTATCGTAGCTGGGCGGAGCCCATGGCGTCTTTTAGTGGATTCAAAACAAGAGTCTGGTTTAGTTTGGGCTCCAGGTCATTTCGTGGTGTAGTAAATGTGTTTCTGCTGTAAAGCTTTGTTCCAGAGGGAAAAAGTGAAGCTAGAGTTTGTGCTGTCAGGGAGCTGGTCAGGGTTCGCCATCTGTGACACAGTCCGTTAAACACTCCCACCAGGGATGAAGGAAATGAAGGGAGGAGAGGAATCGAGGAAACATGAAGCGACGTGTTTCAGTGATGACGGTATCAGCTGATCTCTAACAGCTGTTTGTGTGTCTGCGCATGTGCGCTGTGATAACTCTGATCAAACAGTATCAGAGCTCTGTCTGTTCCTGTAACCTGTCAAACAAACACGTTAGCATGAAGAAAAGCTGCTCTCTGTTTATTCTGAGAGCAGTTTGAAACACACCGACCACTTTCCGCTGAAATGCCTCATTATTAGATCCAGGGTTGGGGTTGGGTCAGAGCTGGAGCTTATTAATTAACCTGGTTAATTGTCTCTTACGGTGGCCCTGAAGGCCAGTGGGAATGACTGTTTTAAAAGTACAAAATAAATTTCAGAAGCACTAAAACATTTCACAAACCACAAATATATTAGAGCTGAAACGGTTCCTGGAATAATTTGAGGTTCTCACTAAAAACTGCTGGGTTAATTCGTCAACCCAACTGCTGAGTTATGAAACTGGTAACCCATTATGGGTTATTATAATGCAGTTCAGGGTTATTTCCACGACTCATGTGGTGGGTCAGATTTTTTAACGCAGTTCATGGGTTGTTTTGGCCACTGTTGGGTTATCAACAGGTTCTGCACAGACCCGTCCCTCCGTCATTGCTCCTGTCTCCTCACTCTGCGACCCGTCTGCCACACAGAGGAACAGGAGTGGTGCTGTGGCCGTCTGACACAACACAGGTTTGTGTTTCTTTCATTTACATTTCTGAGTAGGTGTTAGTGGTTGATGGGATCTCAGTGAAAAGAAGTGTAATGAACGTGTGTGTGTGTGTGTGTGTGTGTGTGTGTGTGTGTGTCTGTGTGTGTGTGTGTGAAGGTGGGGGCTCTGCTATGGATCAGTGTGAGGACAGAGAGGGGGGAGCCCCTCCCTCTGAAAGCCCTCTGTGGGGGGACCAGGAGAGCCGGACCAGAGCTCAGAGGTGAGACCAGGATCTGCACCTGTCCATGGACCAGCATCACTGCACCATCATGATTCACACTCACAGCTGTGTGTGTGTGTGTGTGTGTGTGTGTGTGTGTGTGTGTGTGTGTGTGTGTGTGTGTGTGTGTGTGTGTGTGTGTGTGTTTCTGAAGCAAAAAGCAGCAACATGGACCAGACTCTCCTGGACCTGGACCTGGACCCAGCTGTGTCTCCTTAAAGAGTGATTGGTCTATGCCTCGATCTGTTGACTTCAAAGATGGCCGTCAGTCTGCTGATGAAATGTAAGAGCGTTAAAGTGAAATCATCTAAAAAACTCAGAGCGTGTTGAACTTTTTCTGTGTTTATGATTCTTTCAGAGACAAGAGACCTGGACCTGGACCTGGACCCAGCTGTGTCTCCTTAAAGAGTGATGACTCTATGGGCAGATGGATTAATTTCCAGTCTTCAGAGCCTTGTGCTGATGAAAGGTGAGCATGTCAAAGGTAACTTCCTGTTGTTGTGTGGTAAACCTCTGATCCTGACTGTGCTGGGTCTTTTCTCTGTGAAGGGGGACATGTTTCAGTCTCTGTGTCTCTATCAGGATCCCACAGCAGTAACCAGGACTGGAGGCAGAAAGACCAGGACCCAGCGTGTCTCTGTGTCCTGTGTTTGTAGGAGGATCCAGCAGATAGAGTCCAACACATGATCACAGTGTGTGGTTATTTCATAAACACTCCACCATCTTCTGTTTGTTCGTCAGAGGTCAGAGGTCAGAGGCTCCCATTGGTCGGTCTGCCCAGCAGCAGAGATCAGAGGCTCCCATTGGTCGGTCTGCCCAGCAGCAGAGATCAGAGGCTCCCATTGGTCGGTCTGCCCAGCAGCAGAGATCAGAGGCTCCCATTGGTCGGTCTGCCCAGCAGCAGAGATCAGAGGCTCCCATTGGTCGGTCTGCCCAGCAGCGTCACACTCAGCTGGACTCCATCATGACGGTGAGCAAACGTACAAACACAGCTCCTCCTGAGCCTCAGAGCACACACTCTTCCTGCTTGGAGCTCTGTGATCTGGTCTCCATGCTGGACTCTGCAGACCACTAGGCTCTCTGGCCCCGTTTACACGGAGACTCCCGCAACGATTCTTCCTTTGCGTTTTCAAAAGCCACCCGCGTTTACATGAGGACGACGTGAAAACGATCGGCGTTCATACGACTCCAGGAGGAGAAGTCTCCTCTTCTTTTCTTTCTTTTTCTGCCGTTTTGTTGTGTGAGACGGTCGGCAATCCAACCATAACGCGCATTACCGCCACCTACTGGCTCAACTGGAAATGTGGCTGAGCGCGGAGCCTTCACCTAAAACTGCGAGTGCGCATGCGGTGACGTCAGCATTTCACCCTGAGACGCTCCGCTCTGTGTTTACACGAAGCTGGATGGAGGAGCGGATTCAGATCTTTCCACTCTGGGGAGCGTTTTCATAAGTTTGCGTTTTCACTGAAAACGCAACGTGGTCTCGTCTAAACGGAAGGCTAAAATGCAACGAAATGTTTGCGAAATCGACCGTTTTCGGCGTCGTGTAAACGGGGCCTCTGTCTGTCACACAGGATCTGGCCTCAACCAGTTCAACCAGTTCAACCAGTCCAACCAGTCCAACCAGTTCAACCAGTTCAACCAGTCCAACCAGACATTTTCTTCTCTTCCAGCTGCTCCAGGAGAACATCATCAGCTTCGTAAAGAGCCAGCTGAAGGAGATCCAGAGGACCCTGAGTCCAGATTACCCAGAATACTTTGAGAGCCAGAGGGAGGATGAGGATGAGGAGCAGAGGAGGAGCAGAGAGGCCTTCCTGAAGATCACTCTGCACTTCCTGAGGAGGATGGAGCAGGAGGAGCTGGCTGACTGTCTGCAGAGCAGTAAGAGGATTTGAACATTGAACATGATGGAAAGAGGAAATGGAGACAACATGGGAGAGGGTTACATTTCAAACTCTGCTCTGAATATGACGCTCACACCTGGATCACATCTATGAGCTGAAGATTTCAGAGAGGAGCCAAATCAAATCCTTCCTGATGTCAGAAAGTAGAAACTCAGACTGATTGTAGCTTCACATCATTCATTACATTTCTGTTTCCTTCATCCAGGAACTCCTGCTGCAGCGTGTCAACGTCAGCTCAAATCCAGCCTGAAGGAGAAGTTCCAGTGTGTGTTTGAGGGGATCGCTAAAGCAGGAAACCGGACCCTTCTGAACCAGATCTACACAGAGCTCTACTTCACAGAGGGAGGGACTGGACAGATCAACCAGGAACATGAGGTCAGACAGATTGAAGCAGCATCCAGGACACCAGACGGAGCAGAAACTACCATCAGACAAGAAGAGCTCTTTAAAGGCCCACCTGGACGACAGGGACCAATCAGAAGAGTGCTGACAAAGGGAGTGGCTGGCATCGGGAAAACAGTCTTAACACAGAAGTTCACTCTGGACTGGGCTGAAGACAAAACCAACCAGGACATCCAGTTCACCTTTCCCTTCCCGTTCAGAGAGCTGAATGTGCTGAAAGAGAGAAAGTTCAGCTTGGTGGGACTGGTTCATCACTTCTTTCCTCAAACCAAAGAAGCAGGACTCTGCAGGTTTGAAGAGTTCCAGGTCCTGTTCATCTTTGACGGTCTGGATGAGTGTCGACTTCCTCTGGACTTCCACAACAACCAGGTCCTGACTGATGGTACAGAGTCCACCTCAGTGGATGTGCTGCTGACAAACCTCATCAGGGGGAACCTGCTTCCCTCTGCTCGCCTCTGGATGACCACACGACCTGCAGCAGCCAATCAGATCCCTCCATGGTGTGTTGACATGGTGACAGAGGTCAGAGGGTTCAGTGACCCTCAGAAGGAGGAGTACTTCAGGAAGAGGTCCAGAGATCAGGAGCAGACCAGCACCATCATCTCCCACATCAAGACCTCCAGAAGCCTCCACATCATGTGCCACATCCCGGTCTTCTGCTGGATCACTGCTACGGTTCTGGAGGACCTGCTGAAGACCAGAGAGGGGGGACAGCTACCCAGGACCCTGACTCAGATGTACATCCACTTCCTGCTAGCTCAGTCCAAAGTGAAGAGCATCAAGTATGAAGGAGGAGCTGAGACTGATCCAGTCTGGAGTCCAGAGAGCAGGAGGATGATGGAGTCTCTGGGAAAACTGGCTTTTGAGCAGCTGCAGAAAGGAAACCTGATCTTCTATGAATCAGACCTGACAGAGTGTGGCATCAACATCAGAGACGCCTCTTGGTACTCAGGAGTGTTCACACAGATCTTCAGAGAGGAGAGAGGACTGTACCAGGACCAGGTGTTCTGCTTCATCCATCTGAGCGTTCAGGAGTTTCTGGCTGCTCTTCACGTCCATCTGACCTTCACCGAGTCTGGACTCAACCTGATGGAAGAACAAACAACATCCCTGATCCCTGAGACCACCAGAGTCAGACCTAAACTGGAACACCTCTATCAGAGCGCTGTGGACCAGGCCTTACAGAGTCCAAACGGACACCTGGACCTGTTCCTGCGCTTCCTCCTGGGTCTGTCTCTGCAGACCAATCAGAGTCTCCTGAGAGGTCTGCTGACACAGGCAGGAAGTGACTCACAGACCAATCAGAAAACAGTGGAGTACATAAAGAAGAAGCTCAGTGAGGATGTGTCTGCAGAGAAAAGCATCAACCTGTTCCACTGTCTGAACGAACTGAACGAACGATCTCTAGAGAAGGAGATCCAACAGTACCTGAGATTAGGAGGTCTCTCTAGATACAATCTGTCTCCTGCTCAGTGGTCAGCTCTGGCCTTCATCTTACTGTCCTCAGACAAAGATCTGGACCTGTTTGACCTGAAGGAGTACCATCCTTCAGAGGAGGTTCTTCTCAGGCTGCTGCCAGTGATCAGAGCTACAAACAAAGCTGTGTGAGTGAACGAGTGACTGAGTGAATGAGTGAACAAGTGAATGAGTGACTGAGTGAATGAGTTAATGAGTGATTGAGGGAATGAGTGAATGAGTAAATGAGTGACTGAGTGAACGAGTGACTGAGTGAATGAGTGACTGAGTTAATGAGTTAATGAGTGACTGAGGGAATGAGTGACTGAGGCCCCGTTTACACGACGCCGAAAACGGTCGATTCCGCAAACATTTCGTTGCGTTTTGGCCTTCCGTTTAGACGAGACCACGTTGCGTTTTCAGTGAAAACGCAAACTTTTGAAAACGCTCCCCAGAGTGGAAAGATCTGAATCCGCTCCGCCATCCAGCTTCGTGTAAACACAGAGCGGAGCGTCTCAGGGTGAAACGCTGACGTCACCGCATGCGCACTCGCAGTTTTAGGTGAAGGCTCCGCGCTCAGCCACATTTCCAGTTGAGCCAGTAGTTGGCGGTAATGCGCGTCATGGTTGGATTGCCGACCGTCTCACACAACAAAACGGCAGAAAAAGAAAAAACAGAAGAGGAGACTTCTCCTCCTGGAGTCGTATGAACGCGGATCGTTTTCACGCCGTCCTCATGTAAACGCGGGTGGCTTTTGAAAACGCAAAGGAAGAATCGTTGCGGAAGTCTCGGTGTAAACTGGGCCTGAGTGAATGAGTGACTGAGTGAATGAGTGACTGAGTGAATGAGTGACTGAGTGAATGAGTGACTGAGTGAGAGATTTGAAACAGGATAATTTCTGTTCATGACCCTGAAACCATCTGTTTGTTCTCTTTCCATGATCTCCTTCAGGCTGAGTGGATGTGACCTGTCAGAGAGAAGCTGTGAAGCTCTGTCCTCAGTCCTCAGCTCACAGTCCTCCAGGCTCAGAGACCTGGACCTGAGCCACAACAACCTGCAGGATTCAGGAGTCCAGACTCTGTGTGCTGGACTGAAGAGTCCAGACTGCAAACTGGAGACTCTCAGGTCAGGATGAAAGTGAAGTTAAACTCTTACTGTCAGTGAGTTTAAGAGACATCAAGACACAAAGTCTGACATGACTCTGAAGCTCCTCAAACGATCAGAGAGGAAAGGTCCAGAAAGTCACACATTCAGTCAATCTTTACTAAAGTTGTCTCAAACTAAAAATCAGACGAGTAGGACACAGAAATGATCATGGACTGATGAATAAAAACAGGCATGGCTTTCAATCTTTAGTCAAACAACAGATGAAGAAAATGTTCATGTCTTCAAAGGTTTCATGGATGTGACCTGTCAGAGAGAAGCTGTGAAGCTCTGTCCTCAGTCCTCAGCTCACAGTCCTCCAGGCTCAGAGACCTGGACCTGAGCCACAACAACCTGCAGGATTCAGGAGTCCAGACTCTGTGTGCTGGACTGAAGAGTCCACACTGCAAACTGGAAACTCTCAGGTCAGGTCTTTGGCTCATCCTGCTTAAGGTCAGAGATAAAGAAATGGTGATAATCAGTGGACTTTTTCTCATGGCCTGATTCTTTTTCTAACCTCAGACTGTCAGGATGTCTGATCACACAGAGAGGCTGTGCTTGTCTGGCCTCAGCTCTGAGCTCCAACCCCTCACACCTGAGAGAGCTGGACCTGAGCTACAACCATCCAGGAGACTCAGGAGTGGAGCAGCTTTCTGCTGGACTTGAGGATCCCCTCTGCAGACTGGACACACTGAGGTAAAACCAGACGAGCAGAGCTCAGAGACTGAATGTGTTTGGTTCTTTTCAGAGCAGTGATTGGAGCTGGATCAGGAAACACACAGAGCAGCAGAGGAGCATCAGAGCGACTACTTTAAAGAGACAGATCAGAGGTAGAGCAGGGTTTGTCCTTCCTCATTTCAAAGAGGACATGAGAAGCAGAACGTGGACTTAATGGATCCAGAGAGCAACAGGCAGCCTTTGCTTTTGGACTCTTTGTCCTCTTCTTCTTCTCCTCCTCTTCCTCCAGGATCTCCACGCTGTCAGAAAAAGGCACAGAGTGATGGAGACAGTTGGCTCAGAGGAGTTTCAGCCTGTTTCTCTGTCACAGGGACAAACTGAGGATCACTGCTTCATGTTGAGCAGCAGTTAGGACTGGTGTTGGACAGAAAATCACTCTGACTGTGTTTCTTCCTCCAGGGTGGACCACGGTGGACCGCGGTGGTTAAAACCTGGTCTGAAGAAGTGTAAGTGTGGAATCACTTTGACTCCTGATGAGCAAACAGCAGACTGTCAGCTAACAAAGAATGAAGCCTTCAGGTGTGTCTGATGATAAACTGCTGCTGTGTTGTGTCTTTTTCTCTCCATCAGATTTCTGTGAACTCACTCTGGACCCAAACACAGCTCACAGAGAGCTCAGACTGTCTGACAACAACAGGAAGGTGACACGTGTGGAGGAGGATCAGTCATATCCTGATCATCCAGACAGATTTGACATCGTGTCTCAGCTGCTGTGTAGAGATGGTGTGACTGGGCGCTGTTACTGGGAGGTGGAGTGGGAAGGAGTGGTTGATATATCAGTGAGTTACAGAGGAATCAGAAGGAAAGGAGACAGCCACAACTGTAGGTTTGGATTCAATGATCAGTCCTGGACTCTGGGCTGCTCTGGTGGAGTTTACGATGTCTGGCACAATAACAGACTAACAGTCCTCCCTCTGTCCCCGTCCTCTGACTCTGGCAAAGTAGCAGTGTATGTGGACTGTCCTGCTGGCTCTGTGTCCTTCTACAGAGTCTCCTCTGACTCACTGATCCACCTCCACACCTTCAGAACCACATTCACTGAACCTCTCTATCCTGGGTTTGGGTTCTATACGAGAGGTTCCTCAGTGAGTGTGTGTGTTCCTCAGTGAGTGTGTGTGTTCCTCAGTGTGTGTGTGTTCCTCAGTCAGTATGTATGTTCCTCAGTGAGTGTGTGTGTGTGTGTTCCTCAGTGAGTGTCTGTTCCTGTGTGTGTCAGTGTGTGTGTTCCTCAGTGAGTGTGTGTTCCTCAGTGAGTGTGTGTTCATCAGTCAGTGTGTGTGTTCCTCAGTGAGGTTTTGTTCCTTAGTCAGTGTGTGTGTGTGTTCCTCAGTGAGTGTGTGTGTTCCTCAGTGAGTGTGTTTGTTCCTCAGTGAGTGTGTGTGTTCCTCAGTCAATGAGTGTGTATGTTCCTCAGTCAGTGAGTGTGTTCGTTCCTCAGTCAGTGTGAGTGTGTGTTCCTTAGTGAGTGTGTGTTCCTTAGTGAGTGTGTGTTCCTCAGTCAGTGTGTGTGTGCCTCAGTGAGTGTGTGTGTTCCTCAGTGTGTGTGTGTTCCTCAGTGAGTGTTTGTGTTCCTCAGTGAGTGTGTGTGTTCCTTAGTGAGTGTGTGTGTTCCTCAGTCAGTGTGTGTGTGTTCCTCAGTCAGTGTGTGTGTGTGTGTGTGTGTTCCTCAGTCAGAGTGTGTGTGTGTGTGTGTGTTCCTCAGTGAGTGTGTGTGTGTGTGTGTTCCTCAGTCAGTGTGTGTTCCTCAGTCAGTGTGTGTGTGTGTTCCTCAGGCAGTGTGTGTGTGTGTGTGTTCCTCAGTGAGTGTGTGTGTGTGTGTGTTCCTCAGTCAGTGTGTGTGTTCCTCAGTGAGTGAGTGTGTGTTCCTCAGTCAGTGTGTGTGTTCCTCAGTGAGTGATTGTGTGTTCCTCAGTCAGTGTGTGTGAGTGTTCCTCAGTCAGTGTGTGTGAGTGTTCCTCAGTCAGTGTGTGTGTGTGTGTTCCTCAGTCAGTGTGTGTGTGTGTTCCTCAGTCAGTGTGTGAGTGTTCCTCAGTCAGTGTGTGTGTTCCTCAGTCAGTGTGTGTGAGTGTTCCTCAGTCAGTGTGTGTGTTCCTCAGTGAGTGTGTGTTCCTCAGTGAGTGTGTGTTCCTCAGTCAGTGTGTGTGAGTGTTCCTCAGTCAGTGTGTGTGTTCCTCAGTGAGTGTGTGTTCCTCAGTGAGTGTGTGTTCCTCAGTCAGTGTGTGTGTGTGTGTTCCTCAGTCAGTCTGTATGTTCCTCAGTGAGTGTGTGTGTGTGTGTGTGTGTGTGTGTGTGTGTGTGTGTGTGTGTGTTCCTCAGTCAGTATGTGTGTGTGTGTGTTCCTCAGTCAGTATGTATGTTCCTCAGTCAGTGAGTGTGTGTTCCTCAGTCAGTGAGTGTGTGTTCCTCAGTCAGTGTGTGTGTGTTCCTCAGTCAGTATGTATGTTCCTCCGTGAGTGTGTGTGTGTGTGTTCCTCAGTGAGTGTCTGTTCCTGTGTGTGTCAGTGTGTGTGTTCCTCAGTGAGTGTGTGTTCCTCAGTGAGTGTGTGTTCCTCAGTCAGTGTGTGTGTGTGTGTTCCTCAGTCAGTCTGTATGTTCCTCAGTGAGTGTGTGTGTGTGTGTGTGTGTGTGTGTGTGTGTGTGTGTGTGTGTGTGTGTTCCTCAGTCAGTGTGTGTGTGTGTGTGTTCCTCAGTCAGTATGTATGTTCCTCAGTCAGTGAGTGTGTGTTCCTCAGTCAGTGAGTGTGTGTTCCTCAGTCAGTGTGTGTGTGTGTGTGTGTTCCTCAGTCAGTATGTATGTTCCTCAGTGAGTGTGTGTGTGTGTGTTCCTCAGTGAGTGTCTGTTCCTCAGCAGTGTGTGTGTTCCTCAGTGAGTGTGTGTTCCTCGGTGAGTGAGTGTGTTCCTCAGTGAGTGAGTGTGTTCCTCAGTGAGTGTGTGTGTTTCTCAGTGAGTGTGTGTTCCTCAATGAGTATGTGTTCCTCAGTGAGTGTGTGTGTTCCTCAGTGAGTGTGTGTGTTCCTCAGTGAGTGTGTGTTCCTCAGTGAGTGTGTGTGTGTGTGTGTTCCCCAGTGAGTGTGTGTTCCTCAGTCAGTGTGTGTTCCTCCGTCAATGAGTGTGTGTGTTCCTCAGGCAGTGTGTGTGTGTGTGTTCCTCAGTGAGTGTGTGTGTTCCTCAGTGAGTGAGTCTGTTCCTCAGTGAGTGAGTTTGTTCCTTAGTGAGTGTGTGCTCCTCAGTGAGTGTGTGTTCCTCAGTGAGTGTGTGTGTTCCTCAGTGAGTGTGTGTGTTTCTCAGTGAGTGTGTGTTCCTCAGTGAGTGTGTGTGTTTCTCAGTGAGTGTGTGTTCCTCAGTCAGTGTGTGTTCCTCAGTGAGTGTGTGTGTGTGTGTGTGTGTGTGTTCCTCAGTGAGTGTGTGTTCCTCAGTCAGTGTGTGTGTGTGTTCCTCAGTCAGTGTGTGTGTGTGTTCCTCAGTGAGTGTGTGTGTGTGTGTGTGTTCCTCAGTGAGTGTGTGTTCCTCAGTCAGTGTGTGTTCCTCAGTCAGTGTGTGTGTGTGTTCCTCAGGCAGTGTGTGTGTGTGTGTTCCTCAGGCAGTGTGTGTGTGTGTGTGTTCCTCAGTGAGTGTGTGTGTATGTATGTTCCTCAGTGAGTGTGTGTTCCTCAGTGAGTGTGTGTGTGTGTGTTCCTCAGTTAGTGTGTGTTCCTCAGTCAGTGTGTGTTCCTCAGTCAGTGAGTGTGTTTTCCTCAGTCAGTGAGTGTGTGTTCCTCAGCAGTGTGTGTGTTCCTCTCTTAGTCTGGATGGGATCAGAGAGCAGGACTCAGGTGAACCTGGATCACTCACTGACTGACTTCTTCTGGTGTCTGTGGAGAAAGACTCAGGCCTCGTTCAGACTTTTTATCTTCAGTGTTTTTTATAAAAAGATGCTCAGAAAAGTCTGAGTCCGTTCTTTGAAGTGATCAATGAAATCAATGAATCCTGTTTCTGTCCGCTGCTAGCAGCATGTCTTCATCCAGAAATCACACTGAGCTGTAATGCAGACACATTTGTAATGTTATAAACTGTGTACAGGACTATGGAGCACACAGTGACACAGCTGTGACTCATTTATTGGACAAAGGTTTTTTGTTTAACGGTGAATCAGAAAAGAAATCTGACTCAGTCAGGATTGATTCTCTGTAATGTTGATTTTTAATAAAGCTGTGCTCAGCATTTTCTCTGTAATCCTCCTGTCAAACACCGTTTTAATCCCAGCTCATCACAAACCAAGAGTTTACAAACTGACACATGATGATGATGATGATGGTCTGTTTCAGGCTCCTCCCACTGACCCTCTTCAGGCTGCTGTCATCAAGTGCTCATCTGGTCAACATCTCCCTTCAGACTGGAACATTTCCAGCGGCCTTAAACACTGCTGTCATTAAGCCTCTCCTGAAGGAGAGATCTCATGGTCAGCTGGGTGATTCTTTAAATCCAAAAATGAAAGACATGAAAACTTTGTCCCGTTCTTCATCAGCCAACATTACAAAGGCCACGTGATGAGGTACTAATTAGACAAACATTTTAAAATGTCTTTAAAATTACCCCCAAGTTTCATGACTCCTGGGTGAAAATGAACTTCTTTAAATAATATCACAGCTCAAGCGGTCCGTGTTATCATGTCCATATGAAACATTTAGGCCTAAATAGAAAGGTATATCGTTCCCCTACACTCTGCATGTGGACTCAGTTATGCATTTTAACAAACTTGGTGTAAAGAACTTGGTAAAACTGTATGAAACAAACAGCTGGCCCAACCAGTTGCTGCTACTCTCTGGGAGTTCTGTGTCACACATTAGCTGTGTAAGGTGACCTCGAGTGACGTGAAAGGCTCTCACATGTAAAATGTATGATTAGTCTTTATTATCATGATACCTAAAATGGGCATTAGCAGCTATTTCTCACCTGCTTCTCTGGAAACAAGCCCATAACCACACAGTCATGGTTTGGGTGGTGAACTGTGATTCATTTTGAAACTAGTTTTCACTGATTGTCACTAACTTGAAGATGTTATATGTTCACAACTTTTCACCCCATAACACCACTCTGTGGAATAAACATACACTCAAAAAAACAACAACATGGCTGTCTGTTTGATCAACTTACAGAAGTCAAACATGTAGCTCCTACTATATTATTTCATCTTTAGTGGGTCAACATGTTTAAATCATGTTGTTTCAGAACGATGTGCAAAGTTTTTAAAAATTGCCTTCTGTAAACCCAACTTCATTGATTTAGGTAGGAATCCCACCTGCAACACCTCTCCAGAGCAGGAGGTGGCAGTAATGTGCAATAGGCCCCAGTCATCAGAGAGCAGAGCCAGAGGATGACCGGGTTAATGTGGGCATCACCTCGGAGGGTAAAAGTTCCCGATAAACTGGGGAACGATTCATTTGTTGTTGCCAGGGGTGCAACTGGACGTAACTTTGTCAACTTGTGTTTTTATAATTGGTAGAAACTAATTTAGTCATTTTTGTTGTGAGCGTTTTGTAACCATGAGTGTGGAGGGAACACAGCGTGTATGAAACTCTGCTGTGCATTGAGATGGTGCTCCACGGCGCGGACCGGCTGTCTGTGCTCCATGGTGCGGTGTATGTATTTAATGGTCTGTACAGTGTGTATTACAGTGTGTTTTAAGTTGTATGTATGACATTTGTTGATTAGTGACGAGAAGTTTGGCTCTGTTCAAAGAGCTGGTTCTTTTGACTGGGCTCTCAAAGAAGAGCCGGCTCTTTCGTCTCCCAAACGGGTCCTCGCTAAGCTGTATTGTTGTATTGTAGCCTCATACTTTAGCCCAACCTACACATATGAATGGTTGTGTATTGATGAACCCATTTGCATTTTTTAACCTTATTTTGTGCACTTGTACTTTTACAAAAATGGGCAGTCTTACTTTTGTTTAATATTTGAACTAGTGGTGGGACTTGACTAAAAAAATTAATCGAATTAATTAGGCCATTTGTAATGAATTAATCATAATTAATCGCATTTTAATCACATCAATATTCAACATCAGAAAGAACACTTGTCAATTCAAAAAGATTTTGGTAAAAGACTAAATCATTGAATATTCTCATATGCAAGTTTAAACAAAATCCTGTTTATTTTGTTCAGAAGATTTTTTTTGTGGACACTACTTTCAAGAACATTCATCAGCTGTTATGTGGTAAATAGTGCTGTCAGGAGATTAAAAAAATAATCTAATATAATAATAAAATAGTTAATATAAATATATAATAATCTAGAATTTGAATTCTAGGTCATTACAAAATAACGGTGCATGACTAATGGAATGAATACACGAAAAAGAGAAGATTTGTAAACCCTTTTTTTTTTCAGCTGGACAATATTAACTTAAATGTCCGTGTTCCCTGCCATTGACATTCGATCACTGTTACTGCGTCTATAGAAGTAAATTATATTTTTCAGCGGAGGGAGGCGGGGTCTGGTGGAGCTTGTCAATCAAAATCCTGCTCGTAAACTACGGTGGGTGAGAGCAGTGTGCTCTTTGGACGAGAGCTCAGCATGGATAAGAGGAGAAATGTGAGATGACAGAGACACAGAGAGACGCTGACAGTCAGAAAAGTTCAGGCAGCTCACGCTCCAACTGAGGATGTGTCGCTGTAGCTCAGAGAGAAAGAGCGGCGCCATCGTGAGAAAAGACGACGGAGATCATGGAGAGGATCAAAGGATGGAGCGCCCGAGATGAACACGATCAAAAAAGTTTGATTTGTCTGTTTTTTTGGACCAAAATTAGGAAGAGAGACATAAAAGAAGAGAGTCCACTCTTCTTAAGTAACTTTGGTGTTTACATAGTCAGAGAAAAAAAGATGATTTGGGTCTTTAAAGATCGTTCAAGATGCTTTGAAAATGGCAGCCAATGAGTTAATCCTGAGTTGATTTTTATAACGTGTTAATGTGCGGTGTAATTAATCTAATTAACATGTTAAAATCACAGCCCTACTTTTAACCAAACTTTATTAGCAAAGAAACAAAAAACATGCTAATCCATATGCTGCTGTATATTTACGTGTTTTTTTTCTGACTCGACACATCCTCCTCTTTACCTCTGTCTGCTGTCTCACTCACTGAGTGGGATTAAGTGTCCCCCTCTCTGCTGTCACATAATGGTATGATCCTGAATCCATGGCCCTCATGCTGTCAATCCAAACAAAGTGCTGCCGAGAGTGGAGCTGAGCGACCCAGTAAGAAAAGAGCAACAAGGAAAACAGTTGGCTCTCACCTGACGGTCGTTGGAGTCGTCTCGGAGAGCTGCGCTCGTTGAGCATGACACATGGCTAGTGTTGATGGGCTACGCTATGTTGGCTTACCTTGAATTAAGTGTGATAAGGATTTCACAGCTAGTCCATGCAGTATCACACAGACAAGCATGTTATAATCATGTGATGATCATGTGAACCCACACAGTCAGGTCAGATAGGAACAGATCCTCCTGCAGACTGTCATCAGCAACACATACGGTTTATATAAGCATACTTAAGAAAAGGTCAAGTAGGTTTTTCAAGTACACGCTGTGCAGCAGGTATACTAATATCAGTGTACCTGCAGTTTATAAAAAGTTTCACAATGTTTTCATGCTTGATTGTATTCTCCTTCCAATATCTTGATCAAACGTTGAAGTATAAGCTTAAGCCCAATGAACAAAGACTTTTCTCCACCTCTCAGCTTCAGCCAAGTACACTTAGACTTTTAAATGTACTTTTCAAGACACTTCAGGCATACTAACACGTGACTTTGTAAAGTATATCTGATAATTACATCAAAAGTAAACTGAAAGCGTACGGTGTTAACAAGAAGTATACTCATAGCGTACTGAAATAAAGTATTTTTGGGGGTAAGGGTAGAAAATAAGGCTGTGTCTGTTCAGGCTGGAAAAAAGGAGTGACCCATCAACGAACCAGGTCCAGTTAAATAAAAAAAATCACCTTATTGTTAAAAAAAAGCCTTAAGATTACTTCTTAACATCATTATATTTTAAAGTGATTAAATGAAATGATGAATGTACCGCAGCATGTTTAAGTAAAGAAACAGCTGCTTAGGTTTACTGTATCTACCCACAAACTAAAACATTTAGACGTGACTTACCTTATCACTCTGACAGACACAATCAAAACGCAAACGCTGTGTCTATTTCTTCAAAGATATGGATGATAATAAAAGTCAGAAGAGTAGTGGTGAACTGATTGGTCAACCCAGTGGAGCAAATTGACGAACAGCGTTGAAATAAAAACTACAGAGATGCACGAGTTGCTCAAATAACTCTGAGACAAATATGAGAGATGAGCCAAGAGGCTTGGAACATACGGAGTTATACTCACCTGTGCTTGCCTGTCATGTCCACATGTTTCATTTAGTT
Source organism: Halichoeres trimaculatus (assembly GCF_033239565.1). Taxonomy (NCBI): domain Eukaryota; kingdom Metazoa; phylum Chordata; class Actinopteri; order Labriformes; family Labridae; genus Halichoeres; species Halichoeres trimaculatus. Next base: position 24,906,048 of record NW_027437200.1, read on the forward strand.
TTTTTTTTTTTTTTTTTCAATGTTTGCGGTTCACCGACTTCAGTAAACTGAATTAATGTGATAACTTTGAGTAAATGGGCTTAAGCAAAAGCACAACATTTCTTTACCAACTAGCATCACTGTGTACCACAGAGGGTAAAGAACAATACAAATAATAAAAATCCACTGTATTTTTTATAAAAACTAACATCAAACATCTTAACAACATTATATTTTACAGTGATTAAATGAAATGGTGATCGTACCGCAGCATGTTTAGGTAAAGAAACAGCTGCTTAGGTTTTCTGTATCTACTCTCAAACTAAAACATTTAGATGTGACTTACCTTATCACTCTGACAGACACAATCTCTGCAGACACAATCAAAACGCAAACACTGCGTCTTTTTCTTCAACTTTGTCAAAGATACGGATGATTACTGGAGTAAGAAGAGTAGCGGAGAGCTGATAAGTCGGCCAAACGATGCAAATTGACTTAGAGCGTTAAAATAAAAACTACAGAGATGCACAAGTTGCTCGAATAACTCTTTGTCCAAGACAAAAAAGAGAGATGGACGAGGAGGTTTGGAACATCACACAGAGTTTTACTCACCTGTGCTTACCTGTCATGACCACAGGTTTTATTTAGTTTCTTATTTTAGAATTATCCTTGTGTCTCTTGTCTTGTGCTTCCTGTTTTATTGTGTTACTTACCTTGTGTCTTGTTTCAGATTACCACTTACCTGCCTCCTGTTTCTGTGATTACCTTATGTGTTTCAGCTGTGTGAAATTGTCTCTCAGAGTATTTAGTCCTACCCAGTTTTTTCTTTTCTTGCCAGTTTGTTTTTTCATTCTTGTAAAAGCACTTATACTCCTGGTGTTTTCTAGTTTTGTATTTTTGACTCAGTTTTTGCCTGCTGATTTGTATACCTTTGCCTGTTCATAAACTCTGTACCGGCCATTTTTTATGATTAAACAGACTTTAAATTTGCCTCTGACTTTGAGTCTTGCATGTGAGTGCTTTGTCTGGTTCAGTGTAAACTTACCTGTGATAGATGGACTCCTTCAACAGAGTCCAGCCTGGTAGTCACTGCTGGTTTGATGGAAAAAGAGAAAAAGAAGGAAAGCTACAAAGGGAAGGAGCCTGAAAGACCCTGATGTACTTTTTGACATCATGATAAATATGATTTTAACTCCTACAGGTACAGTCACAGGTTAACATGAAAACAGGTTATTGTTTGAAAGTTTAGGTATGAAATGTTGCAGAGTTTATACATAAACTGGGAATGTTGTTTGAGCAAAATAAAATATTTTTTGTTTTTAAATTGCCTTATAAGTAAATGTGTAGTTATTTATAGGGAATCTACATTTATAAGTTCTGTAAATAAAAATTATAGACCAAACAAATTGTTGGATCTACATGAAATCAGTGTATTAACAGTGTGTCTGTTGAGGTCATTTGTGTGAATTTTTGTTAACCCTAGATGGCGCTGTTTTCCTTTTTGAATGCCCTAAATTATCACCAGGAGTGTTATGTTGGAGCAGTTAGGCTTGGTGTAGGTTTGAAGATGAAGGGTACACAGAGTTTATACCATTCAAAGACCTTACACACAACCAAACACAGACTTAAGTTAAATAAGCAAGAACTGGATTTTGTGAGAGCATTTCATTTCATTTTGCTGCAACAAACAGGAACATTACCCATAAGAAATCAGTGGTTTGGAATATCAAATTCAATGCTCTGTATATCAGATAGATAACACCTACTTGCCCAACAAAGTGATTCTAAAAAGTTTTGGAAATTCACTTTAGTATTTATCATTACTGTATCATGGTATTACTGTTACCATGGGAAAAGCATCGATAATCTCACAATCTCATAATAATCTCTTCTTTTTGGAGTTTTCTTTACAAATCCAACTGGTGTCAGCTTTTTAGTGCAGTAAGGATATTAAATAAGTCGTCTTACCATGGCTCAGGTGGCTCCTCTCTGTCTCTGAAGTGAAGATCTCTTCTTACAACCTCACCTCATCCTTTCTCCTCATGTTTGAGTCCTGAATCTGAAAAGTTATGATAAATAACTGTTAAAAACAAAATCATGATTATTTTTTATATATTTATTACAAGTTCAGTAACCTGACGTTCAGTTCAGACACTTTAATGACAGCCACACCCCAATATGGCGGCAATGTGGCGATGTACATGTACAGTGATTGATAAAGAAGCTCAACTTGACTCAGTTTGTTTCATTTAGCTCCTAAATCCACTTAAGAGAATTAAAAAACCTCAAAATATCCTATATAATTATGTTTAAACTACTTCTCTTTGGTATTATCTCATATTATCCCATATTCTGGCAGCATAGCAGGATGAAAATCAAGGCTATAATAAGCTAACTGACAGATTTAAAGTTTTACTCACCAAACGTCACTCAAATCTGGACAAACCCAGTCCAGTGATGATGAGGAATAAACACAAAAGTCCTTTGGAAAAGTAAACCCGACTTTACAATCACTAAAACGGAACTATCCTCGTTTATTAAGCTTGTTAAATCACCGTTTAAACTCCGTCCTCTGAATAACGGTCCTCTCTCCTCTCCACTCTTCGTCTCGCGCTAGCAGGCGTAGCTATGGTAACACTCCTGCTTTTCCCGCTTCACGTCTTAAAGGAGCAGTTTGCACTAGTCTTAATGTTTATGTGCACTGACTTCAGTAAACTGATTTAGTGTGATTACATGGAGTTTATGAGTTTAGCCCTGAGTTTTAAGACTATACACACCTCTGTCAGAATCTAACACGGACTGTTTATACTCTGTAATCCAGGATTTAAGGATTATACAATGGATTTCTCTTCTGAAGGTCTATAAATAGTTGTTAATGTTGTTAATGTTTCTGTGTTTTATTTATGTTCTAGCTGAATTCAGTATTTATGTTAGAAATATCTGGAACAAATTAAAAAACATCAGTTTAATCCACCTGCCTTTGATGTAAACAAATAACTCTGCACTGTGACGCTGATTGTTGTATTTTAAAATCTTTTTTCGTAATATTTAAACATTCTGTTTTTGTCATTTTGATTTTTTTTTTTTTTGCTGGGAATTAAATGTTTTCTTTCAATGTGTTTTGTTTACCTTTGCAAGGATAATTTTTATGTCCAGTATGAAGCATTTTGAATTGAATTTTTAATCTTATACAATCGCCTTTTATGCCTCATTTTGCACAATGGGGGGGGGGGGGGGGGGGGGGGGGGGGGGGCAGCATTTTAACTCTGTTGTACAGTACAAGACAGAAAAGATATATTTTTTGTTCTGTACTATCCCATTCATCTTGATAGCAGTAAACAGCTGGTGTAACTCGTCTTGCTTTTTACATTAATACACTGCAGCATTTAAAAAAAGAAAGAAAAATATAAACTTTTTTTTAACATTTGTTTTTAAATCCCCTATTTGTAAATAAAATATGTCACATGAGAGCTGCACATTTACTGACATTATCAAGCTTTTGGAGAACATATGGATTGTTTTAGTCTCTGTAGGACTTCCTGGTTAAAAAACTGATGTCATGCACATGTGCAATAGCTGCAGGATGAGCATTGTCGAGCTAATAAGCATGTGACACCCTAACAAAAAGAAAAATCTGTTTACACCATACTACACAAGTAGCCCTTCTGACTGCTGATTGGTCAGTCGCCGCGTGCTGTCAATCGTGGCGGCTTGTGCTGTGGTGGGCTGACTTGGCGCTCAAAGCACGCCCGTGGGTTGAGGAAGAGGCAGCACTGTTTTTGTGTGTGTGTGTGTGTGTGTGTGTGTGTGTGTGTGTGTGTGTGTGTGTGTGTGTGTGTGTGTGTGTGTGTGTGTGTGTAATGATATAGCTGCTGAGACTGGACCTGATGAGTCTTCCGTGGGAGAAGTTTGTCAATCGCAGCAGCAGACTAAGAGGTCATCTCTCTGGTTTCGGTGAGGCGGACACATAATCACATGATCAAGATCTGACGATTCCACAGGTGATTGGCTGTGACGTTGCTCGTTGTTGCAACGTGCTGATGTTGCCATATTAACAGTTCTGTCTCTTTGTTAAGAGACTTTTCAGACCCCTCTAGCACCTCCACCTGGACCTGCAGCTTCTCCAGCGACAGGTTCTGGAGCATGAAGCTCTGCCCACAGCGTTAACCAGAAACCTGTGTCTGTTATCACCTGCTCCATCTCAAAGCCGCAGCTCCACCTGAGAAATCAAGGCGTTAAGTCTTCAACAAGCTCCATCTGGTGGCTGTTAGCTGGAGCGCCATCTTCAGCCTCAGTCAGTGACCTGCAGCAGCACATTAAGGAGCACGTTTCTAGTCCCTGACCTTTGACCTCTCTGATGCAGCCATCAAAGAACTCCTTCAAAGATGAATTCAAGTCAGACTTTAGTTTCAGGACGACTGAAGCCTCGAACACATTCAACAGTTTGAGGTAAAGATGTGATTCAGGCTGAGCTCACTGCGGTGTTTTCTGAGAAGGACTCAGTACGAGAGCTTTCAGGAGACAAAGAAGACCGTTTGGGATCAAACTGAGCCGCGTGATGAGAAACCACCTCCAGATGATTCCTTCATGTAACATCTTTTTGTATTCATTTTGATAAACTGCTTTAGGATTTATTAAAACACATACAGCAGCATCACATCACTTTCCATCATGATCAACAGACGCCCAACAGTTAAAGTTAACATGTAAACAAACAACACAAACTTTATTTTTCTTCTTGATTTAGAGAAAACGACAATCAACATGTACTAATTAAAAGTGTAATGAGACAAAGTGGAGAGGAAAACAGCCCAGGTTTTCATTTGGACACACATGTTCCTGAACATAAAAAAGAGCAAGTAAAAACATTTTTGTCTTTCCAAATTTTACGTTTTCTTGGGGTCTTCATAAATCTTACAGTGTCTGTCCACTCGTTCTGCCCCTTTCCTCGTAGAGCTGAGATGTTTCAGATCATACCAACTTAGCTAATATGATCAAGTTTGGAAACAGAATGAAGCAGAAAACAACCACAACAACTCTTTGTCTGAAATTCTGTAATCCCAACCCCCAAATGAGATCAGGACCCCAAGGCTGAGACCGGCTCCCTCAAAGGACAGGACTCTGAGCCGACCACAGAAATCAAAGTGAAGTGAGGTGGTGTGAAGAAACGATACGCGTGCGCTCACGTTTGATGTGTTTCTGTTTGGTTCTGGCAGAGCTTTCTCCTGATAAGAACATGTAGGTTGGATCCAGGTAAGGTGGGACAGCTTGAAGGCTTAAAGACACGGCCCAGTGTCTCTGGGTGTACGTGCTAACCCACTGAGCCTGAACGTTAGCGTGTTCATAAAGCCTTTCATCACAGTAACTCCACATCTCCATCAGCACAGATCAGCAGAGATGCAGACGAAAACCAGCTCACAATTTGTTCAAACTAACCCTCAGAATATTTCTACTGAACTGGACTTTTTACATTTATTTTAATGATTAATGTTCAGCTGCAGGTGGTGTCAAAGCTACAATAATAACTAAATGTTGGAGCCAGAGCACGTTTGGTCTAATGCCTCTTCAACACTTTGATCCATGGATTGACCTCTATTCATACTGGATTTACAGCCAGAGTAAAGGAGATCGGAAAATCAGGGGAAAGTGTTGGAGGAAAACTAACAACAAGTCAAATGCAGAAAAAAAACAGCAGCAATGAGTCTATAGAGGTGGTGAAGGAGGCAGAGCAAGAAACCTTCAGTTGAACACTTTTTATGGCACATTGAAGAGATTTAAGGCAAAGGTCCACAGCCATGACATGTGTCTCAGTAAATCTAAGCTGCTCTCCTAAATGAGCAAAAACATCAGCAAATCATCATTTTGTTCAACTTCATGAAAAGGTGAAGTCAGACTCTTCAAACCAATGAAACAGCTGCTTTCATGTCTTCATGTAAAGACAGCAGACACCTGGAGGAGCTCAGACACGGATCATAGGATGGCTTATGTTTTGTACTTCATGCCAAGGATGTGATCATTCCAAAACCTGTCCCCATAGACCCGAGTCCTGCTCTTTATGAGCCAGACCGTCAGGTTGAAGCTCTGTGTGTGACTGAGAGCTTCCACTAGGATTCAGTGTGTGCTTCTCTCCAGCAGGGGGCGGTGTGGAGCTGTGCAGCGACTCTCTGACATCGGACCGTCGCTGCTTCCTCCTTCTACCGAGCGGAGCTGCGGAGGAAAGACGTCTCTCCACCTCTCGTCCGTTCTCCTCTTTGATTCAGGTTTGTTCGCTTTGAAAACTTTGAAAACGCTTTGAAATGTGGTTTGACTCTCTGAGGAAGCTTCATCCATGTTAGAAAGGAGGTTAAAGTGTTGGATTGCAGATTTGTGGACACTCAGAAACTTTACTTTCGCTTTGTATCGTAGCTGGGCGGAGCCCATGGCGTCTTTTAGTGGATTCAAAACAAGCGTCTGGTTTAGTTTGGGCTCCAGGTCATTTCGTGGTGTAGTAAATGTGTTTCTGCTGTAAAGCTTTGTTCCAGAGGGAAAAAGTGAAGCTAGAGTTTGTGCTGTCAGGGAGCTGGTCAGGGTTCGCCATCTGTGACACAGTCCGTTAAACACTCCCACCAGGGATGAAGGAAATGAAGGGAGGAGAGGAATCGAGGAAACATGAAGCGACGTGTTTCGGTGATGACACCATCAGCTGATCTCTAACAGCTGTTTGTGTGTCTGCGCATGTGCGCTGTGATAACTCTGATCAAACAGTATCAGAGCTCTGTCTGTTCCTGTAACCTGTCAAACAAACACGTTAGCATGAAGAAAAGCTGCTCTCTGTTTATTCTGAGAGCAGTTTGAAACACACCGACCACTTTCCGCTGAAATGCCTCATTATTAGATCCAGGGTTGGGGTTGGGTCAGAGCTGGAGCTGATTAATTAACCTGGTTAATTGTTTCTTACGGTGGCCCTGAAGGCCAGTGGGAATGACTGTTTTAAAAGTACAAAATAAATTTCAGAAGCACTAAAACATTTCACAAACCATAAATATGTAATAACTTTATTTATTTATTAATATAGCACCTTTTAAAATCAAAAGTTAACAAAGTGCTTTAACAGAAACACAAAAACAAATCACACAGTTCAAGAGGCACTTGAGCAGAAAGACACCATGCATGAGGGCAACAGGAAGCAAAGTCAGGGACCCAGACAATACAAGAACCATACAACAGAAAATCAGACCATGAGGATAAAAGCTAAAGACATAAACTCAGTGAGAGAGAGGAGGAAAAGGCAATGGAAAGGGCAATAAAAGACAGTTACAAACAAAACCAGAACATCAAATATAAATATTTAAAATTGTAAAATAAATATGAAGAGAATAATGAAAGAATAACAATGATAAAGCAGAGATATGAGCAAACGATAAAACAATGAAAGGCCCAAAGGGTATAAGTGAAAGATTAAAAACAAGTGTGAATCAGAGTTTGGTAAAATCAGGATTAGAATAAGGTAATTACAGTAATAAAATAGAATAAATAAATAAGTACATATAAATAAGGAGGGTGGACTTAAAAAGATAAGAACAATAAGACAGAGAAAAACTATATAAATAGATAAATAAAAATAAAAAAATAAGAGAGCAAAAATTGAAAGCCTAAAGATGGCAGATGGCATCACATCAAAGCCAGCCAATAAAAGTGGGTTTGTAAAAGTGATTGAAAAGAAGCAACAGGCTCTGCATGTTATGTTATCTCCTCTGGCAGGTCGTTCCTAAGTCGAGGAGCTCTGACGGAGAAAGCTCTGTCACCTTTAGTTTGAGCCTCAACTTTGGAACGACCAGGAGTCCTTCGCCAGAGGATCTGAGGCTGCGAGCTGGCTCATATTTAGTTAAAAGCTCAGAAATGTAGGTAGGAGCAGGTCCTGTGAGAGCTTTAAAAGTGATCAATAAAATCCTAAAATCACTTCTAAAACTGACAGGAAGCCAGTGGAGGGAGGCTCAAACTGGTGTGATGTGATGCCGTCTATTAAAACCAGTTAAAAGCCAAGCTGCTGCATTCTGGACCAGTTGGAGGCGATGGAGAGATTTTTGTTTAAGCCAGGTAGGAGGGAGTTACAGTAGTCCAGTCTGGAAAAATGAAGGCATAAATTACTTTTTCAAGATCTGGAGGGGTGAGTGTTGATTTGATTTTAGAAATGGAGCGGAGATGGAAGAAACAGGACTGGGTGATTTTATTGATGTGGGTGGAGAAGGTGAGTTCAGAGTCAAAGATGACTCCTAGATTTATTTCAGATTTTGAGTTGTTTAGTTGAAGGAAATTTTCTGCCATCCAACAATTGATATCATTGAGACAGTTCATGACAGCAGCTAGGCCCTGTGTGTCCTCAGGTCTCAGGGGAAGGTATATCTGTGTGTCGTCTGCGTAGCAGTGAAAGGAGACCGCTGGCGCTGAAATATTTGGACAAGGGGCGGCATTGGACCTAAAACTGAACCCTGCGGTACACCACAGGCAACGATGGAAGTAGAGGAGCTGTGGTTGCCTATGGAGACCACAAAGGTTCGCTCTAAAAGATAAGACTGAAACCAGCTAAGTGCAGTGTCCCTGATACCCACCCAGTTTTGGAGTCGTTTAATTAAAATAGCGTGGTCAACTGTGTCAAAAGCTGCACTGAGATCTAAAAGGATTAAAATTGAGCCCTCCCCTCTGTCTGCTGCTAAAACATCATTGGTCACTCTGAGGAGGGCCGTCTCAGTGCTGTGACCTGCTCTAAAACCAGACTGAAATTTCTCAAAGAGGTTGTTTTCAGACATAAAACGTAAAAGCTGTGAAGAAACCACCAGCTTTGAAAGTTTGGATAAAAATGGAAGTTTTGAAATTGGTCTAAAATTGTTAAAATCAGTGGGATCAAGGTTTGGTTTCTTTAAAAGGGGTTGGACCACAGCGTGTTTGAAAGCAGAGGGAAATACTCCCTCTAACAAAGAACTATTAATGATAGATAAAATGCTGGGTCCAACCGTGTTAAAAACCTCTTTGAGAAATCTGGTGGGGATAAAATCAAGACTGCACATAGCTGGCTTCATATGGGCTAAAATATCAGATAAAAAGGATAAGGACACCGGCTCAAAACTGCTAAAATACTAAAGAACATTCCTGCTTATGGCCAACGGGAGATCAGGAGGAGAGATCTGTTGCCGAATGTCCATTACCCTGTTGGTAAAATGAATTAAAAACTTCTCACAGGTGTCTTGAGAAGCATCAGTAAAATAAGAGGGGGCGGGGTAAGTGAGCTGAAACGGTTCCTGGAATAATTTGAGGTTCTCACTAAAAACTGCTGGGTTAATTCGTCAACCCAACTGCTGAGTTATGACACTGGTAACCCATTATGGGTTATTATAATGCAGTTCAGGGTTATGTCCACGACTCATGTGGTGGGTCAGATTTTTTAACGCAGTTCATGGGTTGTTTTGGCCACTGTTGGGTTATCAACAGGTTCGTGCACAGACCCGTCCCTCCGTCGTTGCTCCTGTCTCCTCACTCTGCGACCCGTCTGCCGCACAGAGGAGCAGGAGTGGTGCTGTGGCCGTCTGACACAACACAGGTTTGTGTTTCTTTCATTTACATATCTGAGTAGGTGTTAGTGGTTGATGGGATCTCAGTGAAATGAAGTGTAATGAACGTGTGTGTGTGTGTGTGTGTGTGTGTGTGTGTGTGTGTGTGTGTGTGTGTGTGTGAAGGTGGGGGCTCTGCTATGGATCAGTGTGAGGACAGAGAGGGGGGAGCCCCTCCCTCTGAAAGCCCTCTGTGGGGGGACCAGGAGAGCCGGACCAGAGCTCAGAGGTGAGACCAGGATCTGCACCTGTCCATGGACCAGCATCACTGCACCATCATGATACACACTCACAGCTGTGTGTGTGTGTGTGTGTGTGTGTGTGTGTGTGTGTGTGTGTGTGTGTGTGTGTGTGTGTGTGTGTGTGTGTTTCTGAAGCAAAAAGCAGCAACATGGACCAGACTCTCCTGGACCTGGACCTGGACCCAGCTGTGTCTCCTTAAAGAGTGATCGGTCTATGCCACGATTTATTAACTTCAAAGATGGCCGTCAGTCTGCTGATGAAATGTAAGAGCGTTAAAGTGAAATCATCTAAAAAACTCAGAGCGTGTTGAACTTTTTCTGTGTTTATGATTCTTTCAGAGACAAGAGACCTGGACCTGGACCTGGACCTGGACCTGGACCCAGCTGTGTCTCCTTAAAGAGTGATGACTCTATGGGCAGATGGATTAGTTTCCAGTCTTCAGAGCCTTGTGCTGATGAAAGGTGAGCCTGTCAAAGGTAACTTCCTGTTGTTGTGTGGTAAACCTCTGATCCTGACTGTGCTGGGTCTTTTCTCTGTGAAGGGGGACATGTTTCAGTCTCTGTGTCTCTATCAGGACCCCACAGCAGTAACCAGGACTGGAGGCAGAAAGACCAGGACCCAGCGTGTCTCTGTGTCCTGTGTTTGTAGGAGGATCCAGCAGATAGAGTCCAACACATGATCACAGTGTGTGGTTATTTCATAAACACTCCACCATCTTCTGTTTGTTCCTCAGAGGTCAGAGGTCAGAGGCTCCCATTGGTCGGTCTGCCCAGCAGCAGAGATCAGAGGCTCCCATTGGTCGGTCTGCCCAGCAGCAGAGATCAGATGCTCCCATTGGTCGGTCTGCCCAGCAGCAGAGATCAGAGGCTCCCATTGGTCGGTCTGCCCAGCAGAGGAGCCAAATCAAATCCATGCTGATGTCAGAAAGTAGAAACTCAGACTGATTGTAGCTTCACATCATTCATTACATTTCTGTTTCCTTCATCCAGGAACTGAGGGTGCTGCAGCATGTCAACGTCAGCTCAAATCCAGCCTGAAGGAGAAGTTCCAGTGTGTGTTTGAGGGGATCGCTAAAGCAGGAAACCGGACCCTTCTGAACCAGATCTACACAGAGCTCTACATCACAGAGGGAGGGACTGGACAGGTCAACCAGGAACATGAGGTCAGACAGATTGAAGCAGCATCCAGGACACCAGACGGAGCAGAAACTACCATCAGTCAAGAAGAGCTCTTTAAAGGCCCACCTGGACGACAGGGACCAATCAGAAGAGTGCTGACAAAGGGAGTGGCTGGCATCGGGAAAACAGTCTTAACACAGAAGTTCACTCTGGACTGGGCTGAAGACAAAACCAACCAGGACATCCAGTTCACCTTTCCCTTCCCGTTCAGAGAGCTGAATGTGCTGAAAGAGAGAAAGTTCAGCTTGGTGGGACTGGTTCATCACTTCTTTCCTCAAACCAAAGAAGCAGGACTCTGCAGGTTTGAAGACTTCCAGGTCCTGTTCATCTTTGACGGTCTGGATGAGTGTCGACTTCCTCTGGACTTCCACAACAACCAGGTCCTGACTGATGGTACAGAGTCCACCTCAGTGGATGTGCTGCTGACAAACCTCATCAGGGGGAACCTGCTTCCCTCTGCTCGCCTCTGGATGACCACACGACCTGCAGCAGCCAATCAGATCCCTCCATGGTGTGTTGACATGGTGACAGAGGTCAGAGGGTTCAGTGACCCTCAGAAGGAGGAGTACTTCAGGAAGAGGTCCAGAGATCAGGAGCAGACCAGCACCATCATCTCCCACATCAAGACCTCCAGAAGCCTCCACATCATGTGCCACATCCCGGTCTTCTGCTGGATCACTGCTACGGTTCTGGAGGATCTGCTGAAGACCAGAGAGGGGGGACAGCTGCCCAGGACCCTGACTCAGATGTACATCCACTTCCTGCTGGTTCAGTCCAAAGTGAAGAGCATCAAGTATGAAGGAGGAGCTGAGACTGATCCAGTCTGGAGTCCAGAGAGCAGGAGGATGATGGAGTCTCTGGGAAAACTGGCTTTTGAGCAGCTGCAGAAAGGAAACCTGATCTTCTATGAATCAGACCTGACCGAGTGTGGCATCAACATCAGAGACGCCTCTTGGAACTCAGGAGTGTTCACACAGATCTTCAGAGAGGAGAGAGGACTGTACCAGGACCAGGTGTTCTGCTTCATCCATCTGAGCGTTCAGGAGTTTCTGGCTGCTCTTCACGTCCATCTGACCTTCACCGAGTCTGGACTCAACCTGATGGAAGAACAAACAACATCCCTGATCCCTGAGACCACCAGAGTCAGACCTAAACTGGAACACCTCTATCAGAGCGCTGTGGACCAGGCCTTACAGAGTCCAAACGGACACCTGGACCTGTTCCTGCGCTTCCTCCTGGGTCTGTCTCTGCAGACCAATCAGAGTCTCCTGAGAGGTCTGCTGACACAGACAGGAAGTGACTCACAGACCAATCAGAAAACAGTGGAGTACATGAAGGAGAAGCTCAGTGAGGATGTGTCTGCAGAGAAAAGCATCAACCTGTTCCACTGTCTGAACGAACTGAACGATCGATCTCTAGAGGAGGACATCCAACAGTACCTGAGATCAGGACGTCTCTTTGAATACAATCTGTCTCCTGCTCAGTGGTCAGCTCTGGCCTTCATCTTACTGTCCTCAGACAAAGATCTGGACCTGTTTGACCTGAAGGAGTACCATCCTTCAGAGGAGGTTCTTCTCAGGCTGCTGCCAGTGATCAGAGCTGCAAACAAAGCTGTGTGAGTGAACGAGTCTCTGAGTGAACGAGTGACTGAGTGAATGAGTGACTGAGTGACTGAGTGAATGAGTGAATGAGTGACTGAGTGAATGAGTTAATGAGTGACTGAGGGAATGAGTGACTGAGTGACTGAGTGAATGAGTGAATGAGTCACTGAGTTAATGAGTTAATGAGTGACTGAGGGAATGAGTGACTGAGTGAATGAGTGACTGAGTTAATGAGTCACTGAGTTAATGAGTTAATGAGTGACTAAGGGAATGAGTGACTGAGTTAATGAGTCACTGAGTTAATGAGTTAATGAATGACTGAGTGAATGAGTGACTGAGTCACTGAGTGAACGAGTGAATGAGTGAATGAGTGAATGAGTGAGAGATCTGAAACAGGATAATTTCTGTTCATGACCCTGAAACCATCTGTTTGTTCTCTTTCCATGATCTCCTTCAGGCTGAGTGGATGTGACCTGTCAGAGAGAAGCTGGGAAGCTCTGTCCTCAGTCCTCAGCTCACAGTCCTCCAGGCTCAGAGACCTGGACCTGAGCCACAACAACCTGCAGGATTCAGGAGTCCAGACTCTGTGTGCTGGACTGAAGAGTCCAGACTGCAAACTGGAAACTCTCAGGTCAGGATGAAGGTGAAGTTAAACTCTTACTGTCAGTGAGTTTAAGAGACGTCAAGACACAAAGTCTGACATGACTCTGAAGCTCCTCAAACGATCAGAGAGGAAAGGTCCAGAAAGTCCCACATTCAGTCAATCTTTACTAAAGTTGTCTCAAACTAAAAATCAGACGAGTAGGACACAGAAATGATCATGGACTGATGAATAAAAACAGGCATGGCTTTCAATCTTTAGTCAAACAACAGATGAAGAAAATGTTCATGTCTTCAAAGGTTTCATGGATGTGA